>NW_024883200.1:0-118519 GCF_019059575.1 Amphibalanus amphitrite
CTCTCTCTCTCTCTCTCTCTCTCTCTCTCTCTCTCTCTCTCTCTCTCTCTCTCTCTCTCTCTCTCTCTCTCTCTCTCTCTCCTCTCTCTCTCTCTCTCTCTCTCTCTCTCTCTCTCTCTCTCTCTCTCCTCCATTTCACACAGAGGACATCACACCCGACACCAGGACGTAAAGGGCAGTCAGTGAAGGGAGCACCTTCTGATACAGCTCAGACTCACACAGACTAAACAGTAGCGGGAGTTTATATGTCACTCCCTGGAAAGATATGTACGTCGTGACGCAAAACACGACGATGTCGCGGCCTGTAGCGGGACGGCGCTCCCCGTGTCGTGCCCGTGAACCGTCACGGGGTCCTTAACAAGAGAACTGGCGTGTGAACCGAAAGGCGTCCGGATTCACATCATTGCAGCGCTAAAGGATAGGTGAAAGACATGGTCCAGATTCTGAGAAGAGTGGCGAACCAGGAAGATATGTGATGGAGTTGGGATTGTTCAGCGTATGGGAAGGGCAAATGCCCACTGCCCAGTCATGCAACATGTCGGCACAGAAAAGCGAGATCAGTGAGAACGTATTGACAAATAGGTCTTTGCTTAATCAGAGCCCATGATAAGCAAGGCAGTTTGTTAGCAATGTCGTTTTTCTTGTGTTAATGGTGCACTAATTCTTATGAAATTCAAAATTGTATTATGACTAATGTGTTAAAACTTCAAAGCTTTCATAAAGAAAAATCATTCGAAGTAAGGCATGGGATTCATTGAGTAAATAAGTGAAGAACGTGCACGTCTTGCTTGTGTGTGAATCGAAATTGGAAAATAGGAATTACAAAATGCATGTTTCTTTCAGAGAAACCCCGACAGCTGAGAGTAATAACTATTGGCTAAGAAATTGTCGATTAAACTGACAAAGTGCAAATGACAGAAATGTGAGTACAGATATCTCCCAAACCCTGACAACAGTAGCGGCGGAACACCTTCAATTCGGGGGGGGGGGGGTCTGCCGATCTTTGGTCCCATTCTTTCCATGCAACGCCCATAGGGCTAATGTTAAAATGCCAAAATCAAAGGGGCGGGGGCACGGTGCCCGGTGCCCTCCCCGTTCCACCGCCTATGCCTGACAATGAAGGTCACACATAGACATCTGGACACCGTGCTCCACACTCCACAGTCTGGGCACAGGGAGGCTCGGCAGCGGGAGAGGCGCGGCGGTGGCCGATCTAATAAAGGCAGCGCGCGGCCGCCTGACAGCCTATCTGTTCCAATGGCGGCGCCGATAGCGTGCTCAGATAGCTGATACCGGGTCACCAGACAGACGGGGAGGGAGGTAGGGGGGGGTGACCCGTTTGACTGCCCGCGGCGGGTCACGGGTCACGGCTGACCTGTGTACTCACCTGGCCCGGTGTGGCCCCGGGCAGCGGCCGGCGGCGGGGCGTCACCGGCCGCCGCTGGGTCACTGACCGGCCGACCACTTGCGGCGGCGGCGGCGGCGGCGGGCCGCCACCGGGCATCGATCAGGCCGGGTCTGGCCGGCCGGCCGGTCTGTCGCGCCGCCGACCAGCCGGCGACCGGTCGATCGCCGCCGCCGGGCCCCGGGGACACCCAGACGGACAGACAGACGCAGACAGACGGTCAGACAGAGAGACGGAGACGGGCAGACGAGAGACGGACAGACACCCAGACAGACATACAGACGCAGACGGACGGACGGCGAGACAGACGGAGACGGTCATACGGGAGATGGACAGACAACCAGACATGCAGACAGACAGACAGACGCAGACAGACGGAGAGACAGAGAGACGAACAGACGAGCAGACGGGAGACGGACATATACAGACAGACAAACAGTAGAGGGCACCTAGACAGACAGACATGGGACACCCAGACAGACAGACAGACCCAGACAGACAGAGAGACGGACAGGACAGGACAGACAGACGGACAGATAGCAGACGGGAGACGGACATAGGCAGGCAGACAGACAGACAGGGGGCACCCATACAGACAGGCAGACGCAGACAGACGGACGGAGAGACGGGCAGACGGAGAGAGACGGACAGATGGGAGACGGGCATATAGATGGACATAGACGGACACAGACAGACAGACAGGCAGACGCAGCCAGACACACACGGAGAGAGAGAGAGAGAGAGAGAGAGAGAGAGAGAGAGAGAGAGAGAGAGAGAGAGAGAGAGAGAGAGAGAGGGAGAGAGAGACATACAGACAGAAGACGGACAGACGGACAGGCAGAAGGGGAGACGGACAGACCCAGACCCACACAAGATACACTCAGACAAAGATAAACCTGCACAGAGACAGACCTAGACAAGACAGCCTCAGACCCACACCCAGACAACACATAGGTACCAAGACCCAGATACCTAAGGTAAACACATATGACATATCCAGTATCCACTATCCAGTCATATACGGACAGAGAGGCAGACAGGCAGGCAGACAGACAGACAGACAAACATCTGCTGCCTAAACACGCCCACTATTCAGACAGCACCACCGATTCAACTGACCCCGCCCTTTATCGGCACAGACGGGCCATCACCGACCGATCCATAACCCATCACCAAACACTCCGCCAGTCGCAATCAATGACGACCGCCCCCCCCCCCCCTCCGTCGTGCTTCATTCTAGGCAGAAGCGGTGTGTTCGATTGGCCCGTTCCAGACACCCTGTTTGGAATGGCCAGACGGGATCGAGCGGTCACTTATATCCAATGGACGGGGTCACATTGACATAAAGTGCCAAAGCCGGGCTGCACTCTGAAAGCTGGAAGGCTTCATTATGGGAAAGGGCTGTCGTTACAGGCAGACTATTTTGGAAAGAAGATAAATTTATATAGTGATGAGGGAAGGGAAACAAGGCTGATGATTTTTTATAGTCGTCATTCTTTTCTCGCCTACGCCGGTCATGAGTCATGATGAGGGGGGTGTAAGGACCAGCAAGAGTTCGGTAACTCTGTAAGGAGGGGGAGCGGGTCATTAAAGGATGTTACGGCGGGTATTTTGGTCATAGGCGGCGGAACGGGGGGGGGGGGCACAGGGGCACCGTGCCCCCTTGATTTTGCCATTTTAACATTAGCCCTATGGGCGTTGCGTGGAAGGAATGGGACCAAAAGTCGGCACTGCCCCCCCCCCCCCCTTAACCCTATTAGTGGCAGGGGGGTTGTTTTTATCCACCCCTCAGGTTTTTCGGGAATATCTCCGAAACCGCTGAAGCTACGATGCTGAAATTTCCTGACTTTTCCTAAAACTAAATTGGGCACATTCCCTGAAAATTTTAAGTTCATAACTTTACCAGGGGCGGCTCCAGAGCACTGGGAATTGGGGGTCCTATTCGTGAAGCGAGTCATTTGGGTGAAGATCACGATGCTGCACCAGTTTTACAAACAGTGAATGAAAGGTATCATGTGATAACATATACAAAGTTATTGTGCATCCTCTTTTGATACGTTTTTGCTACAATAGGCGGATCCAGGCGTCCAAAAAGGGGGGTTATTTTTTACCTCCCAACATAGGTGCCCTGACACCGCCTATGCATGACCAATACAATTTTAGTCGTTCTCTCATAAGAAAATTGTAACATAACAAGACCATTGCCACCCTTTTTAGAAACAGTACCAACAAAAACCTTATTTACTATACTTTTTGTGTACCCCCAATCTCAATGATCTGTATCCGCCTATGATTTTTGAAAATGCATATTTTTAGGATCCATGTGAATTCCTGGTTCATTCTCTATCGATCGGCAAAAGTTGCGTTAAGATTGGTTCAGAAACCTGGCCGTGATAAACAGTCTAAAATGTATCTGCAATTTGCCCGTTTTTACCCCCCTCTACCCCCCTATAGACATTTCTTTAATTTTAATTTTTTAGAAATGTAGATCTCGTTGAGCCAAATCGAATGCCGTTTGAATTTTGAAAATCGGCCGGTTAGATCTCGAGATATCAAGGGGGGGTCGTAAACAGCCCCCCCCCCCTGCCACTAATATGGGGTAGCCAGGAGCCTGCCACTAATAGGGTTAATCCAAGGTGTTCTGCCATTACTGATTTTGGTGACCAGAACCAGCTATACCACATCTGCGCATTGTTATACAAACGTTTCATTCTCGTTCTATTCGTTATTGTCATTTCCGATAATCAATTACCTACCAGGTATTCACAATCACGTCCGACTAATTGAGAGATCAAACGCTGCATTAGGGAGCTGATTTTCTGGTTAAAGGGACCCTCCCACCTTAACATTAGATTTGAGTTGAGATAGCCAAAATGGGGTCCCTGGCTCACAATTACCGGTTTCGGCACTCACAACATCGAGAAATGCCTTAAATCGGAAATATTGAATTTCAAAATTGCAGCATTTTGATTCAGAGGGGCTAATGCTTAGGAATACCCCTCTGAATGTGTGACGTCAGCGCTGATATCTAACGATTTTTAAATGTTTGACTAAAACGTTTTGTAGCACGCGGTGGTATATGCTATTTGCGCGCAACATCTGCCGCAAACGCCACACTTCTAAAATAAAGTCGCTAGAAACAGCGGAGATCCCAAAAAGTAAACAAAAGTAAAAGTCTAATATCTTGAAAACCGGTGAATATTTTTCGGTGAAATTTGGTAGATATTCGTTTTCGCTCTTTCTGAACCCAGCGACATCACTTTCATGCCATTTCATAAACTTTTTTGAAGGTGGGAGGGTCCCTTTAAGAGCTCCTATCTCTTAAAAAAGCATTGTAGACCAGACACCACGATAGGTGCACCACATTTATAAACAAAGGCAATTTGGCCTCGCGATGCGATGTCCACGGCAGACAGTCGGCAGTCGGGAGAGCACATCAGCTGCATCGTTTCAGTAACCTGTCCCGCTCCTAAAGCAACACACACTGCACAGCACAGCATAACTTTTTTACCTCCGAGCAAAAACCCGACTGACGGTTTCCCACGGAGCACTGGAGCTGGAGCGTGACTAGCCACCTGTCGGGAGAATATGTAACTAATAGTCATAGCATAAGTCCGCGTGGTGGAGCAGAAATGTACCGAGGTCGAGCTGCTGGAAGCAGGAGAGGACATGGACAGCGAGACAATTGGAGATGAAAACATTGTAGCTCAAAAGTTTTTGTTTTGGCAGTATCGCCCAGAAAAAGTACGTGAATAAGCATATTGTGAGCACTGATCATTCACGGGCAGGCGGTATTTCACTACCTACTAGTTACACTCTACAGCCGGTTCACCTTTTCTCTGATCCCCGTGCTGTCGACCTATCCATGCTTCTATCCTCAGGATACTGAAATCCTTCTCCTCCACGCCGCAACCCCCCTCCGGGCTGGACAGGCAACTTTATCTCATGCGGGCTGCTCCCTTGGAGCGGCACCGCTGCTCCCGAGGGAGCGCACCCCGTAGCCGGGTGCAGTGAGTGCCTTGGGGCTGGGTGGCCTGTCCTCTGGACGGGCTCAGCCCCGGCGACTCACTAGGGTGCCTGCCCAGACCAATGTCTCCCCCTAATTCCTATCATCCTTCCGGCTCTGCAATGGTCTTGTCGACCGAAAGGGCCTAACCCAACAAAACAAACAAACAAACAAAACCGTGCTGTCATTGCCACCGTCTTTTGCGGTCGAGAAAGAGAAAACTTCTCTGGAGGTCAGAAACTTGGAAGGGCTGTACGGTCCGGAGCAGACAAGTATCGCGTGATCCAACAGCTCAGACGACTCCGTTAGTCCTGTGTATTGTATAAAAGGATCGCGACCATCGCATACACACATACACCGCTCAGGGTTCTGAGCTCTGGTACACAGCTCAAGGATCTCACCCACACTTCAATCAGCGCCATAAGCCCTCTCACCCCACTCAGCCCCCCCCCCCTCAACAGTCACTCGCCAGTCGCCGAGAGCACACACTGATATGAACAGGACATGCGCGCCAATGTACAGCATATGCACGAATGTGCCGGTTTGTGACACAGGGGGGACCTCACGGCAGCCAGCCAAACACTGAGGGGGGCGTGGCAAAGTTTCTGTAAGCCACACAGCTGACTAGATCATACATATAAAGAACCAGGGCCATACGGAGAGGCGTAACCATATTCGTGGCATGAGGCTAAAGTGTAGTGATTTTCAGAGCCATGTGTTGTAAATAAAGACATAAATTAGGCAAGACAGCTGTCGGCAAATATCAACCGTGTCGTGTCTCACCTAACTGATTTTACCACTGAATAAAACAAACTGCCGCAAACATGTAAAATGATGTCACCATCATAAACAACATCATACATACGAAGCTCGCCTTACAGTTCGATAACACTGCATTTACCAGCATGTAGGTAAAATGCGAGAATACACTACCTCTACAGCTATCATAGAAACCTATCTACCCATCTATGTATGTACGATTTTCCCGACACAAAGCCCTTCCCACATGGTAAAATCCGAGCGCAGTAAATGGTACAAATACCAAAAGCACGTACACATGAGCTAGCCGACAATATGCCGCTCTGATTTTGTCACCTGTAAATTTAGAAGTGTTCTGCGTGGTGTTTTGTGGAAACTACGCACTACTGTTTGACGTAAGAGACTCTTCAGCATTAATGTAAGGTGACATTGTACTGCAACTGCATCGAAGCAGCAGCTAAAATGTTACTCAGTTCATTCAGCAAAGAGTATATTATTGACTGAAATGTTTAGAACATAATCTCGGCAACAATAACGTTTCATTAGTCCCATCTTTGAACCTAGACACACATGAAACAATAACTCACCTAGGTTTAAGCAGCCTCCCAGAACACATTTCAGCCCACAGTGACTGTCACGACCAGTGACACGGATTAGGAACGACTGCGCACGCCAAAGGACCTCTCCCCAAAGCGCCCGCGGTCCTCGGCAGTCGACAGTTCAGGTACCGCACACTGACACCAGCGTCACTTATAGTACACATGGCAGCTTCCGCCAGTTGCAGGTGGCAGCACAATCGGCAGTGACGGCCTCAGCGCTCCAATAACGGCCTTGTCCATGTGACAAGCAGTGAGTGTGACTTCTGAGACAGACAAATAACTCATCAGTGACTCTGAGGTCTGACTGCATTTCAGCAAAAAGAACACAATCCATTGTCGGACTCCGAGTCCGCAATCTGACTGCTCTTCAGGGTCTGGTCCGTTCGAGATCACTGGACTGAGCCCCACGGCTACACCAGCCTGCCACCATTGAGTACACACAGTTCACACAGACCGGTCTGATTGTTCTCGATCTCGACTCTGAGTAGAGTACCTCACTGTGCCTTCCCTAGCTGTTGTGTCGGTGAGCTCAGCACACTCGAGTCCGCAGGTTCCAACGGTGACAGGTATAGGCGCTGCCACAACGGTGATGTCCACTCAGCTAGGTGGATCCTCAGTGATAGGCGACATTAGAGACCCCTCAGCAGTCGGCACCCACCGGCGGCTCCAGTGCCGTGTGTAGCGTCACCGCCACGTTACGATTCAGACTCACTGCTGGATAGAAGGTGCCCTGCAGCCCGCCAAAGTCTATCCGGCCCTGAAATATGTGCAGAAGTCGAGTTGAATAACATCAGTGACCTTATATATGCGTCACAAAAAACTATAAAGATTGAAATGCATTCCGTACGCCTAGTTTTCTGAGTAACGACACATGAGTCGCTCGTCTAACTACAAAGAGAATATGTCGAAATGCGCACCTGCACGACGTCGTTTATGTAAAAGGTCAGCTTCTGCGCGGTGAGGTTCAGCAAGATGCCGACCGTGTCACCCGCCTTGATGCCGCCCTCGGCCCTGCCTGAGTGGATGTCCTGGTGCATCAACCACGAGCGCTTGCCGTCAATGTACATGCTCCAGCCCTTGTTGTCCTTGCCTGAAATAAAATAGGGCGGATGTTAAAATGTGTCGGATTAAAACGGAATGAGTTAGGTAATAACTGCCGAGAGCTATGTAACAAAATTACACAGGGCAGTTGGTTCACAACTAGGAAGTTATTAGACTCAAGGGGTGAATAAATTGATCCTATTGATATATAACTTTCATTAGACGAAATACTTCTTTCGATGACGACAAAAAATGATAAAACAATTGATCTACCTCACACAAAACATAAACATTATTTACTGCGTAGTCCGTATAATCGACAATCGTCACCCTCGTCACTCATCCAATCGTTCCAATCATTCCATCCCCCAAGTCTCACCGAGCATGCAGTCCCTGCTGACGCCGGCCCTGGCCATGCCGAATGCCGGGTCGGCGTTGCCGTCGAACTTGTCCACGGAGAACTCCCAGTAGTGCGTGCCGCGCGAGAAGCCGACCGACGCCAGCGCCACCCTGCTCTCGAACGAGTCACAGGTGGCGCTGCTGTTGTCCCGGGACAGAGACACGTCCGGGTGCCGGCCGGAGGGGTCGAACGTGAACCACGCCACTGTCGAGGAGAGAGAGAGGGGGAGGTCAGAATGCATGGGGAAGGTCAGAGGACAGAGATAAGAGCACAGGGGTCAGAGCGTAGGGAAAAGGGGAGGTCAAGACGCAAAGGGGGCGGGGAGATTAGAACATAGAGACCAGAACACAGCGGGAGTTCAGAACATAGATGGGAGGTCAAAGCACAGAGGTAAGAACACAGGGATTAGAGTATAGAGGAGAAGGAAGGCTAAAATAGGAAAAGAGGGGCGGTCTGAACATGAAGGGCCGGGCAGGTCAGACCACAAAAGGGTCAAAGTTGGGAGGTCAGAATACACGGGGATGGAGAGGTCACAGCACAGGGGGGGGGGGGGGGGAGGCACATCGATGATTTATCAATTTATGGCATACAGTGAACGAAAGCGTTGATCAACGATTGACGGTACTTCACCGGAAGTTATGTAGCACTATTTACGATTGAATTTTACGACTAGAAATCGTCCCTTAGCGCTTCTCTTTCCCCGTTATGTCAATGACTCATCGGTCACGGGCTGGGTCACCCCTGGCCAATTACCGACGAACCCCGACAGAATTCGTCGTCGCGCTCGGGGCCCCTCTTATACCGCTGCCCGTCTCCCCCCGACTCGCACGTCTGACCAGCAATCTGCGTGGGCAGACGTCTTTGTCCGCGCCAGGCACGTTGGCACCATCAATATGGATCACAGCACTGCGCGAGCGGCGCGCTCCCTCCTCTCCTGGCCGGGCACCAGCCGCCCCCGCCCCCGCCCCCGCCCCCACCCCCGCCCGGGAGTCTCATCTGCATGCCGACTGGCAACGCACAATCTGTCCCCATTTACAGGGGCGTCGCTTTATTGGCAGCGGCGACATGGTCTGGGAGGGCCGCGCCGCTGCACCGAACCGCTGAGCGACCGTCTGTCTGTCTGTCTGTCTGTCTGTCTGTCTGTCTGTCTGTCTGTCTGTCTGCCTGTCTGCCGGTCTGTCTGTCTGTCTGCCGGTCTGTCTGTCTGTCTGTCTGTCTGCCTGTCTGTCTGTCTGTCTGTCTGTCTGTCTGTCTGTCTGTCTGTCTGTCTGTCTGTCTGTCTGTCTGTCTGTCTGTCTGTCTGTCTGTCTGTCTGTCTGTCTGTCTATCTGTCTGTCTGTCTATTGTCTGCTGCTGCAGCTACCGTCTCAACTGCTCTAGTGTTTGCAGCCGACATCCCCTGCCGGAAGCCGCCGCAGGATGCTGCAAATGACACGGAAGCTGAGTGCAGTGGGACATGTGAGGGGACCCAGTTGAGGTGAGCGCAGAGTGATTCGACCCAGAATCAAGCAGAAAACTACTATCAACTAAGGAGCGACTACCCGTGCATGTAGAATCTGAGTCTCTAGAGCGCAGTAGGGAAATACCCAGGAATACGGGCAATCATTGAAAGCTTCCCGGAACGCCGCACGTTCCCGGAAGTTCGCTCGTAAACAAACAGAAGATATGGCGGCTTTGTGTGTGTACCTCTGAGAGTGCACGTCAGTAGGCGACCATAACTCATCGTCTTCTGTTGATAGGTTCCGCAACGAGAGCGCGCAAAAATCATAATCGCGTAATCGGTTTCCGTCACTTCTTTGGGCCCCTGTCGACTCTGAGTCATCCCGCAGAGAACGGCGGTGGCGGCTGTATCCCCCGTCTGGATCCCCCAGTCGCCACCGCTGCCACCGACTCGGTCCATTACCGCTTTTGTTTCGCCCCCGTTTTTACAGTCGGCTCCCCTGGAGGGAGGGGAAGTGAAGGGGGCGAATGGGAGCAGGCAATGTCACTCAAGAGCCCCCTTCCCCCCGGCGTTTTTACCGAGTGCAGTGGTCTGTTACCGCCATCCGCGCTGGGGTTGGGGTTGGCGTGGGATTCAGCTCCCATGGTTCTTTGTTCAAAAATGGGCTTTGACCTTTGTATTTGACATTGAATTATGCTAGACAGCTTCGATAATATTCAGTCAACAGAATGCTAAGCTTTGTGGCCTGGACATTATAGGGCAGAAAGGCTGGCAATGGTCAACACTTGTCGCCGTTTAAAATCACTGGCAAATAGAGTCGCGTTGCCTGTAAATTGCCGCACGTGTATGATACCTACATTGTGCTTCAAATATTTAAAATATTAAAGTACGCTTATGAATGCATAAGCACGGGTTGATGTGACCCCCATCTAACCCTGATGTATCAAATTACCAGAACTCCAGGCGAGGTAAAATGCATAAACATGTTTCGATTAGCTTTTTAGACGTGTCTAAGCGGCTATTCAGGAGAAGGGAGAGGCTCGTCGTTCAAGACCGCTGCTCCAGAATGCATTACGGAAGTAAACGTTATAAAAGTCCTAGATTGGTCCGAAATGGATATAAACTCTAATGAGTTACTTGAGAACCCTTTGATACTCAGTTCCGCATCCTTACCGCTGAAATATAAATATGCTACATCTAATAGGCAGTTATACCGTCAAACGTGTCCTTAATGACATGCTTTTCGATCCACCGTTTTGGCATGCATAAACGAGCATGGTACAATTTTCTGCTCTCGCCTCTCTCATTCTCCACATCCCTCTTATTATTATTCCTCGTCGTCGCCCTCCTCTTTCATCCGTCCTCACTCCACCTCCCCCCTCCCATCCCACGTGCAGCTCCCCCTGCCCCCCCCCCCGTCAGCCGTCTATTCGGGGCCCCTCGGACCCTATTCATAGAAGTTGGCCTGTGATTGGTGGCGATGCCTGCTGAGCTTGTGTTTGTGTGCGCGCTCAGGGTATATGAGTGCGTGTGGAAGAAAAGAAGTGAAGAGAGAGAGAGAGAGAGAGAGAGAGAGAGAGAGAGAGAGAGAGAGAGAGAGAGAGAGAGAGAGAGAGAGAGAGAGAGAGAGAGGGAGAGAGAGAGAGAGAGGGAGGGAGGGAGGGAGGGAGGGAGGGAGGGAGAGATCAGTCCATAAACATCGACCTTAGACAGTAAATGAGCCGTGAAGAGCGGTGGCGGAAACGGTGGCGGCAAATTCAGCATTCAGCATTCAGCTGCTTTTCGGCCGGGACAGAGTAGCGCTGATGCCCAAATAATGGACTCCATCGCGTCTAATTCTGTTACATTTTTTTTTTTTTACAGTTTTAGTAAATGTAAATTAGCACGAACACGTTGTAGGAGCTCACGTTTATTTTACGTAGACAATAGCCTATAAATGCCTAAAGATAAAATAATAAAATATTATTGTCATAATAACAAACAATGTACCTAATGAAGATTTGAGCTCCGGTTGATGCATGCAGTATGCAGCTTATCTTTAAATGAATGTATATCTATAACATTTGCAGTTTACATACGAATGCATACCTATCTGAACACGACCGACGACCGTTTAATATTTTACAGGACGCTCAGCCCAGTGAATGCTATGCATATTACGGTCCGAAAATTATCTCCTCGGTGCCAACTGCCCCTATAATAAACCACTCACAGCACGTCTCAGCCGCCGCACAATCCGAGCTGCGCCATGACACGGCGTCGTCCGTGCACTGCACAATGCCTGTGCACAATGCTGGTGCACTATGGCGTGCACAATGCATTGCACAGGTACGGCGCAAGGTGCACAATCAATGGTGGTTATTTTCAGTGGACAGCTAACGATGACCATCTGTGGCCCGCTGAATGGCAGGCAGGTAGATACCGCTGAATGGGTGTCATCCGAGGGGGGAGGGCTCAACGGGACTGCAGATGGGAGGGGGAGGCAGCTCTGCAGGTGTTGTAACTTGTAGGTGCTTCACTGCAGACAGCGATTCGAGACAGATGCAGAAGATAAGGATGTCTGGTGGGGTGAGTTTAGGAGTTGCTGGCCTCAGAGCGCATCGCGACCCGCACATGACAGATGAGAGGTGCAAAGTTTCGCTGATAGCAGTCGTTGCAATGCCGTGATGCTATAGGGCTGTACAAATGCAGATTGAAGTGTTTCACTGTCAGGATAAGTGTTACATGAACGGAGCATTGCTGTAAAGTCGGTCATGCGGAAAAGTACATTCGGTAGGTATGTGCGTTACATCGTGCTGAATCCTCGCGCTAATAAATCCGATCATGCACAAAGACCACGCTCCCATGACCTTTAATAACATGGTGTGTCGCCATCGTTGATGAAACCGTTTAGGTTGATTATTGCTATAAAACACCTACATTATTGACAATGCATAGGACGACGCTACTCCCGTCCACTGTCCATCCTCTTTAGCCTTTAGCCTTATCACCACTTGCGTCACAAATTAAAGTCGACTGCCTACTGATTAGTTGATATCCTTCCAAACTTACGTCACCCCTTTCTCATTAATCGCTCCATTTGTGCGAGACAAACGTCACATTCCTCTCTCTAACGAAGCTATAGGGACCGAGTGGCATCCATAACATCGCCCGCTGAAACCCCCAATGACGTCAGAGGTGACGTCAACGGGGACTGACCGGCTCGGGGCACTCACCGTCGGTGGTTCTCAAACTGATATCGTCACTGGGCACTCACCGTCGGTGGTTCTCAAACTAACGGCGTCGCTGGGCGGACCGTCACCGGTACTATTGTATCCCTTCACGCGGCACTTGTAGCGTGTGTTGAAGTGGAGTCCGGTGATGAGACAGTGCGCCTCCCGTCCGCAGTAGGCATCCTGTCGGAACAGGGGGCGAATCGTGGTCAGGGCCCGTATGTACCCCAGTGCACAGACCGATGTTCGGTTACCTACAACTTGCGTAGCTTTTCATCACAATTGTTTTCGGGATAGCGAAAACATATTCAAATGAAATGCCACACCTAATACGAAATGGCACCAGCATCCTTCTGAACTAGATTTATAAAGGCAAGCAATAACCACAGCGAAAACAGGAGCGATTACAGCACTGGATGCCGCTTTTGTTGGTGTTTCCAAGAAGTTCCCATGTCTAATGAAAACGAGGACAGAACTAATGCATTAGCTACGAATCAGTACAGATCCCGAGACTGTTTCGAGTGTTGGTCTAGGTATTTGCCCCCAACAATCAACTGAAATTCCCAAGGATCAAACAGATATTTCGCAATAAGTGAATAGAAAAGATAGAGTCGATTCGTATTAGACACTGGACAGTAGCCAGGTGTATCTCAGTCGGCACATTTTCCCAACAGGCCTGTCGGGTGACATCTGTTCTTTGGACATTCGGCTCAGCAGTACATTACAAGATGTGGCTGTATAAAAAAACGCACTGTCTGGAGAAACAGTATTTCAGTGGCCGTGTTGTCGATAACGGCGCCATTCTTTCGCCGCCCGCCGGCTATCACCTGTGTTGGACATGTCTGAGCGGTACCAAACATCCGATAACTCACATTAACCACTGCAGTACCGAATGTTCCGCCTGTACTACATGTAAGCGGTCCGGCTCGTCTGTCCATGGGACAGAGAGTGGGCTGGGGAGTGGGATGGGGAGGGGTATAATAACCCGTGCAAACCGGCAGCTGGTCAGCGGTGTGGTCTCTGGTAACACGGGACGACTATAGCAGCAGAGGATTACACGCAGCTGCCGTCCAGCCCGCACAGTAGCGACCACACCAGATGCCTGGCGATTGTCGGCTATCGAAATCGATCAGCACGCCCGAAATACTGAGTCAATAGCCGCAGAAGCTATTGGCTGTTATGTAATCAATCTGCTAAAGTGGCTGAACGCGCCGGGTGGCCGCCAGAAATCACTGCCGTCGCAAGGTCGGACTGGGGATGGACAGAGGCCTGTGAGGGGCAGGCAAAGAGGCGGCCATGTTTCTTTCAGTGCTAGAGGGGAAAAGGGGCGCTGGCCGCTCATCAACGCACGCCGGAATTTAGCGCCGCCGTAATTTTCTCCCCGGAATCGTTGAAACGGTGCGGCGGTGATTCTCGCCTGCGTCGACGCCGACGGCAGGAAATGGCGGCCGAAATCGCCGACTGAAACGACCCTCGGCACGGGAGCGGGTCGCACGAGCGGCAGCCCCGCGCGGCTGGAGGGGCGCTCTGGATAAGGCTGGAGAGCGGAGCTTCAGGGATGGGAGACGGGGTGAAATGGGAGAGACGGAAAGCAGATAGAGGAAAAAAACGACCCAGAACGGAACTGTCACCGGGCTCGGAAAAAGAGGGAGAGGATGCTAAATGGAAAGGCGAAGCGAAGATACGTGCAGATGAAATATGCAAATTATGGAAGAGGGGGACACGCATACTACAAATAGAACCGAGATTGTGGGTGTTTTGTTCCTTCGTAAACTTACAAACCATCCATTTCAGCACGAGATAGGCGAGTAAGAACCCATTAAACAAATCATTTCAGACACACCACTGCCCCGCGAGCTCGAGTAAAGCTCATCCCGAGCGGAAGAAAACACGGCGGTGATTTTCGAGACGGTTACATTTTCTCCCGAGGGGACTGGGCTTTGTTCGCACCGGGTCTGTGCGCTGCAGTGGCACGGCAGCACGGAGCGCTATAAACACCGGCGCCGCTGGCGTGCCCCATCTGTCCTCGGGAACAAACAGTTTACTCGAGCCGCCACAGGAGCGAACGGTGGGAAGACGAAGCGACGGCTGGTTCATATAGTCACTGCGCCGCTACCCCATATTGCTGGGGTTCTTCTCATCATACTGTGACTCACAGTTGGATACGCAGATGAGCCAACATATTCGGCCAGTCAGTTGGCGGCCACAGTACATAGCTCTGAAGTACGACTATTATACGCATATGCCGTATCCTATATGCGATATGCGACAGCTGAAACGCAATTCTGAGAGGCTGAGAGCTAGATAATCATTTTTGACCGCACTCGAGTTGTTCAAGCATTACACGGTACACACCAGCACGTATGTCAGGCAATTTCAAATTTCAATGGCCACCGTGCCGTGCCATTTCAATTCAACCTGCTCTTTTTTCTTCAGCGACTGTGCCCCCGTGATCTCTGCCTCACGAACTGCAGCTACACCATGCACACTTGTCCTCCTCACGTCCATCCCTCACATCCTGCACACACCCCCTCACGTCCCCTCACGTCCCTCCAGCGTCCTGCACACTTCACGCAGCCCCCTCACGCTCCTCACGCACGTCGCCCACGCACTCGGACAGCCCTACAGTCCACCGTGCGTCGATCACAGGTCACCTGCGTGGGCTGTGTCACGCCCCCACTGAGTGACAACGGACCATCACCGTCAGGCTCCCTGACGAGCAGGGATCATTAGTCGAGGATTGTCCCAGGGCAACAGGTCAGCCGAGCTCTGTTGCTTTGTGTGGGTCGTGTCGGACCGGTAGCGGGACGGATCATTCATCAAGGGGTGCTGGAGAGGTGTGGGTTGGAGGGAGGGGAGGGGTGAGTGGGTGGTGCGTGATGAATGAATTATATCATACTCTCAGAAGAATTTGGACGGGTGTCGTGACTTCGTTTCTCGAGACTCCCACAAAGAGGAGTTAAGACAATGGGAGATGTCAAAGTTTGGGTAGAATGCCAAGTCCTTGAATGGACCGCGGCAGTTCTATTAAACCGGTGACGTCATCGAATTCACAATGAGGGCCGCTGGTGATATGGAGCTCCGAATCCCCGGGCTGAATGCTAGTTGGTGGCCGAGCGCCGTCCAATACCGATCTGCCATGGGCGGCAAGTTACGCGATTTCAGCGGGCGATCCGAGCCAAACCAATGTGACCCCGGTTGGACCCAATTCTACCAACTCGCCGTTTCAGCTATTCGGCAAAAGTCGGCCCGGTCGCTACTCGCGCACTCAGAAAACACTTTGAGAACATTTTTGAATAAGGGCTCATATGAGTGCCAAAACAGGGCTCAAATCTGTATGATTTTAAAATCGGGATCAGTTAGGCGCCCTTTTCGGGCTCAAAGTACATTAGCCCCGAAAGCGGCATCAGTTCGTCTTCCTTTTCGGGCTCAATTCGAGCTGCGTTTTAGGGCTCCATACGACATTCCGCCATTCCGTCTTTTGCTGTTTTCAGTGCCATGTGTTGGTGTACCTACCGCCGTGATTTCAAAATGAATGGTAAGTTATTAGTTATCAGTTATCGCTATCTTTGAGAAAAAATCAAGATGTTGATGCTCATGCCATTTTAATCCCTTATCAATTAAAATTGTGGTGGCATTTGTTCAGAAAAGGTCTGATCTACATTTGTGGCGCCGTTGATACGAATACGCACGGGTTTAATTATTCGTTTTTCTTGTATTTGCGCCACATGAAAGCATCATATCTGGATTCAGGATGTCAAATAGTGTAAGAATGTGCAAAAATTTTGTCTGGTTCTTCGTGATGATGTGATTGAAGCAATGCTTTCAAGGGTAGGTAAGGATTTTGTTACTTGTTCGTAATGGTTATCTTGATGCTCAACTAAAATTAATCCTAACCTTGCCTACTAACCTATTAAGTTAAACTTAGTACCAATACCTACCAACCTACAACCTATTTGGATCTTTCATATACTTATAACATGCTGCTGCTTCTGCTAACATGCTGCGGAATGCTGGTTGACATGATGGAATGCTGGTATGACAGTGTTCCATGTTTCAGAATTTTAGGTGAATAACCACACATGATGGGGAAAATGTTTTCATCCTAAAAATATGACAAGTGGCTTTATTTCATCTTTGCTAAAAAAAAATGTCAAAAGTTTGATTCAACAGCCAGCTGCCAGGTTACGCATGACTTGACAGTTGATGCATCTACTCTACATCATTTCATTTCAGATCCTGTGAAGGTTCTGACAAAATCTGAGGTAAAAATGGCATTATGCAGTTTTGCGGAAAGACTAAATCTATCTCATTTTGTCTTCAGATTTTTTTTATTGGGACACCCAATTGAAATCCAATTTTAGAACACTGTGACACCATGCCTGTGTGCCAAGTAAGAGGAAGGGTCTACAAGTATACATCAAGATAACCAATTATGGACAAGTTGAGACTTGAGTCATGAGCTCTTATTTGTGGTTACAATACCTTCAACTGCATGATTTTGCACAACTTCCATACAGGCATCCAGACTGGAAAAGGTTCAAGTCCATACTTATTCTGGTGCTTGAATATGGCAGTTCAAAGATGGAAGGCATATGATGCTACAAAATGAAAAAAATAATTCAACTTACAAAAAATAGGTATTCATATCTATCCTAAACTAAACTAACCTAAACTTACCTAACCTAATCCAACCCAACCCAACCACCCCAACCAGCCCAGCCCAGCCCAACCCAACCCAAAACCTACAGTCTAAAACCTAGAGCTAAAACCTGCAGCCCAAACTGGAAAACATCCATATGGTACGCCGGACGCCCGTGAAGCCGTCATGCGCCGAAGTTCGGCGCAAGCTATTTTGCAATTTGCGCTGAAATTTCTGCATTATTTGCGCCGAAGGTTAGTGCCCTTTTGCGTCAAAATTAAGCCACTTATACAAAAAGCACTTTACATCTGCTGGCCAAGGTTTTATAAACCAGACAGAACGCTCTGGGCCTTAACCACTCCTGACTCCCATGTTTGAGCGTCCAAATTAGTTGATGTTTCCATGGAAGCTGAATACCACAATACGTGTAGCGCACTGTAGCATCGTGCCGTGAAATAAGGCTCGGGACGGAAGTTCCGGGGTCACAAAAATTGGTGTGGCGGTGTTGTCGCGGCTGGCGGGCTCCAGCAAGGGGTTTAAGTTTACGACACCACTCTTGTTTCAGGAGAGGTGTCAGCGATTCGAGACTACTTGGGCATGCGGGCAGCGGGGTCGGCGTGGCTGCCTGCGGCTGCGGCCACACATCTTGGCGTCCTGGAGGCGGAGATGCTGATGGTGGCATGAGTCATCACTGGCTGCCCGATTTCCATGCTCCAAGACTCGCCGTGAGGGCCGAGGCGGGCGTCGTGCCGATGGAGAGATGAGGAGGGATGCGCTGGCATCGCGCCTACTGGCGAAGGCGCTCTCCCTCCCGTCGGAGGACCCGCCGCGTCGTGGCGGAAGCCCCCCCCCCCAACCGTGACTGAAGTCAGTGACCGGCTGGAGAGAGCGCGGGGGAGCGGTGTGGGACCACTGGAGTGGCGCTGCCCGCCGAGGCGCGCTTATCCACGAGACTGCCCCCGTAGACGCCAACAGACGGCGTCACGGTCCACCTGGACCTGCTGCCGATCGGGGCGTCCGCGACAGCGAGGAGGAGTGCTGCGGAGGCGTGACTGGGAGCGCTCCCCCAGCGTGCGACGTGGGCCTGGGTCGACGGGTCTGCGACCGGGGGAGTAATAGGAAGGCGGCGCTGGGGTCCTCACCGAGCACCCAGACAGTACAACATTGGTACTGCGGGAGGCGGCGGGGAGGATTTGCTCCATTTACCGATCTGAGATGGTGGCGCCCAAAACGGCAAAGCAACATCTCCTGAAGCACCCGTCCTTCGAGGAAGACCCCATAATCATTTGCTCCGACTCGCAGGCGTCGCTGGCGACGCCACGAGGTGGACAAGTGGCCCAGACACACCCCCCCCCCCCCTCATCCCCTAGGTGCCGCCATCTGGGAGTATATGATGGCCCTAGTGGCTGTAGGGGGCCGAAGAATCCACCATAGAAGGAGGGCGGCGATAGCCCGATTAAGCTGGGCGTCCAGTGGAGCCTCGGCTCTATCATGGGCATTGGGCAAGGACTCTGCGAGCACCCCCGTCTCCTCCATCTTCGACGGCACTCCAGTCAGAAAGCTGTCCCCACCCGAGTTTCCCAGCAGCATGGGCCACATGAAACCGAACAGCGCCGAGCCGCTCGACGCTGAGGACCAGGCGAGAGTAACAGTGAAAAGGTGAAACGCTCGAAACGGCGCGCGCCGCCGGCCGAGGGCGCCGAGCCGGCCCAGGCCGGCTGCGGGTCAAACAGAAGCCGTCTCCGCGGCGGCCGCCCAGTGACAGCGACTCGGACTGACGTCGAGGCACCGCTGCCGCCTCCGCCGACCAACCCGCCGCCCAGCAAGGGCAGTTTGAAGGCGGCTGCGCCGGTGAAGGTGGCGCGGCCTGGCAGGGGCCGCGGCCGGCCCACTCCCAGCTACCCGTCCCGCGAGGTGCTCAGTACCACCGACTCGTCCGATTCTGAGGCAGCGCCGTCGGCGGGCCGCCGCCAGCAGTGACGACGACCGGCTGGCGGCGTTCGCGCGGGACTTGTCCGACTCCTGGTACTCGGACTTGCCGCCCAAACTGGACGCCGGCGGCGTGAGCACCAGCAACGCCAATAAAAAGTCCACCTTCATCCGGCTCTTCTCGCACCGTGTCAAAAGGACTACGCCGCGCGGCCGGCCGGCCAACTCGAATGAGCGCAGCGAAGGGCACACGTCCCCGACGGCGGCACTGGCGCCTCCCGCCGCGCCGCTGCCGGCGTTGCTGGCAACGCCGATCCAGGCCCATCGATTTCTACTGTTTTGTTGCCTACGTGCCGCTGCCGCCGCTCAGCCAGCACAATGGCGTGCCGGTGTTGCGCTGTCGGATCGAAAAGCGGCTCGTGCAGCGGACGGACGGGTGCGGCCCGCGCGATGAGCCGCCGCCGCACACCGAGCTGCGCCGCACGGACGTGAAGGTGGAGCTGGCAGCGGCCTGCTCAGTCCCCTCAACGGCGTCGACCGGCTCTCCGGCGATTTGCGGTCAGAAACGCCGCCGCTTCTGGGACCAAGGTGTCAGAGCGCGGCGCTGCCCGTGAGACGTTAAGTTAGCACAGGCAATGTCGTCTGCACTCCTTGCAGTTCATGTTGAATATACAACCATGTTGCGAAGTAATAGGCGCCGGGTTTTTCAGTTCATAGAACTTTTTCCCTGGCTATTACACCCCACAACCGAACACTGACACCTTGCACAAGTATGACTGTGTGTATGAATGTTAATAAATACATGAACCAATGTTGTGTTTTCGGTTCCAGTACCTTCTTTGGGCACCTCGGCAACAAGTAAGTAATCCGTTAGCTTTGCCACACCTAAGATAGGCTCCCACGTTGTTATTTGCTCCCGGGTTAACATAAACCGGTTTAACGTAACTTTTGCATCCCGGCCAAAATTGCCGGTCAACTGTCCCACCGCTCGAGACTGGCGCTAGGCTGGCCGAGCAAAAAAAAAGTTTGTCCGCGGCTTCGTCTTATTCGCAGCTGCTGGACACGGGGGAGGGGGGAGGAGGGGCTGCATCGGACGAAAAGCGGGCTCTGGTATTAACTGGATTTTTTGCCAGCTGGCGCCGTATGGTGGCGCTAGCAGAGCTTCTTACATATCAATGCTAGATATAAAAGAATGAATATTTACCAATCAATTTTTCATTTAAAGCCATTTGAAATATTTATGTCCATCCTACTACCGCGCTTAGGTAAGTCTAAAATTAAATACCTTTCGTGCGTCGCCAGCTGGCCAGCCAGCTGACGCAATCCAGCTTTTACCAAAGCCCCGAAAAGCGATGACGTGAGCCCTAATATTGGCTTCACCACACAATTTGAGCCCTCAAACTGGAATCAGGTGAGCTCGAAAATGGGGATCAGGCTGAAAACTGGTATCATAGTGAGACTAGTTTTAGAGCTTGACACCGATAATGGGTACTGACTGAGCTCTGTTTCTGCGATCAATGATACCGATTTAAGGGATCGTATGAGCCCATGTGGCGCTAGCTCAGAAAGTATTCTCGAAATGTGCTGTCTGTTTTGAATATGGTACATTAGCCCGAAAACTGGTCTCTGAGCCCGAAAATCGGGACACTGTTTTCTCAGTGCGAGCTCCGACGGCGCTCCTCGACGGTGGCGGCTATATGGGACGGTGGCCGACGGCCAGAGTTGATGGCCGGCTCGCCGCTGACCGACGGCGACAAGACGGTGCGGACCGGTGGCCACTGTTCTCTGCGCAGATAACAGCCGTCTGTACCTTGTCGCCGCGGAGGGATGGAGGTGGGAGAGTGAGGCTGCCGGTCGGCACCTAACTAATGACACCGCTGACCGAGGGCGGTTAGCGTCGTGCAGAAAGGAGCGGCCGCAGCACAGCAGCACTCATCGATCAGAATCGGCCGAGTTTTTCGTGTCGGACACCGAGGTCAGGTGTGACAGCAGCCTGCAGAACGTGTTCGCTGGAGCCGCGACCAGCAGATTTTTTAGTTGGTAAACGACGAGGGTGATGACGACAGAGCTGCAACCAGTTTGCTGTGCGAGCTACCTGTGCAACCGATGTCCAGCGCTCATGCCCTCATAACTCACCAGGGCTTAGCGAAAAGTCGTATAGGTGCATCCTAAGTTTGCCCTTTGTCCAAAAGCCACCGCTTCGAAAATAGGATTACCTATGTGGCTTTCAGTTTTATAGGTGCCATGCATTTATAAAACTGAGAACATTTCCACTACTACTTCAGATCAACTTTGCCAAACTAAAGCGGAATGACGTGAAAAGTGGCATTACGTATTTAAGTTGATCTACCGGAGTAGCCCAAGATTTATAACATGACCGAGGACACGCACTCGCGAATTTACGACGTTCCACCTTTCCGCTCCGTTTCTATCAAGAATTCATTGTTTGGCCGCGGGGTCTTCTCTGTCTTTGTCTGAGGCCTTTGTTCCATTGAGAGGCCGATGAATGGCCTGGTCCACTACCGTGTCCCAGTTACACAAACGACGAAAGGAGCGAGCACAAATGGCCGCAGCCGAATCAATTAGACACGCATACACGCACACCAGCACACAGACACACAAACACACTCACAGACGGCGGGACCGTCACGTTCTATTCAGTATTCACCAGCGTTCGCACATCCTCAGTATCTAAGGCTGGACGTTGCTGAAGCAATCTTTAAAAATACGTAAAACCACTGTCGCACTGTACATTTTCTACAGCCGACGCACATAAGTGTGTTTTGTGATGTGCGTTGCCCAGGTAACCAGCGAAATTGGCCATAACATTCCGGCGTCGTCGTTCCGTCATCGACATCGACGGAGATATCGACCTGCAGTGCCCTCGGGGCTGTGGAGGTCGCCGAGGGGACGCCCGTCGACCCGAGGTCACCGTGGGTATTCGAGGTCAAATCTCTGTCGGTAAGGTTTCCCCAACCGAGGACAACAGTCGAGTGGGGGTGGCAAGGGTTGTGGACTGTGGTTGTGTAAGAATGCTGTTGGGAAACAGGGTTATGTGGAGCATTGTCATCCGACGGCCGACCATATCTGATAAGACAGTATTTACTGGTGAGCCATAGTGAAAAATGTGTAGGTAGAGCGAAATGTAGAAAATGAAGCAAGAACATAAAGGAATACACTTAACTTTCAGCTGTTCTGAAACTTATGTAGACTCTTAACGCTAAGCCCTTCACCCACCTGGAACCCCACGCCGTCGTTGAGTTGCACGATAAAGCCGTCGTGGTGGGAGGTGGGGTGAGGTCGCCACCGGAGTCGCAGGCGGTTGTTCTCCGCAGTACACTCCTCAGCCAGGAGAGTCGGCGGGCCCGGCGCTGCAGGTCACGGCAGGGGTCACACCGGGGTCACGGCAGGGGTCAGGTCACCCAGAGGCATCCGTCATCCCTCTGAGCACCACTGAGGGTGCAAACAAGGTCATAGGAGATAAAAGAAAAGAAAAAATAAGTGATAAGTGATAGGCTATAACAGAGTATATTAGAGAACAAGCGACAGTTTATATTCGCGGCGGTGAAAAGTATTATGCGGTTGTCGCGCCTGTATCGGCCATCATGGGTGTTCTGCATATTTGATCGTCCAGTCACTAGTCAGGTGGCAGGTTCGACGTGGCATTGGGAGCAATTATATTGGGCTCAATGGAATTGATGAGTTTTAGAAACTCTATTAGTGCAGGTGCAAACATGGAATAACCCAAAAAGAGACAATAAAATCGGTTACCACAATGTGGTGGCTGAAATGAAATCTTAAGCAAAATTAAACATATCTTCGTGAAATTTCTTGGCACGCAGTAAAATCTACACTCTACAGGAATAAATTCCAGTAACACCTAAGACTATTATCTATACAAAACAAAAGTTATTGTTGCATACTAACTTATCAAGTAGCCCCGAGAAATTCAACGACAAACAAACTATGTTTCCTTTAAAGTTGAGACGCTTATGCTCACAACACACGGTATCTCTTTTTAGCTAAATAATGCATTTAAGCCATGCACCGAGGAGCTTCAACGCACAAACAATCGACGGGAGGCATTCGCATGCAAAGCATCAACTATTGAGCTAAACAGCAGAATGACCTATACTTTTATTCAGAATGACGAAAGATAATTTCTGCATCTGTGGATTTCCGAAAAGCACCTTCTGTTTTAAATGCATGATGAGGGCTTGCAGCGTCGCAGCCAGACGAAACGAACTGAAGTAAAGCTAGCCACTCATGACTAATCTAAAATAATCACTGTCTTTATATTACACGGAGTGGCACAATCGAACACTTCAATGAATCATTCGCAAAACGTTTAATTTCTGGGGTAATATCGCCAGCTAAAAGGATATTGGAAGACGTCGGCATGGATGGGATCATCTTATGAAACACTCGACTCCTGAAATAACTAACATTTTGGTAAAAATGAATCGTTTAATTCAGCATAATAAGTCATGCATGGATTCCAGACCAATCTAAGGCAGACATCAATAATTTTCGGCATACTCTAATTTCATAATAAAATCAAGTACTTTCAAATGTATATGAGGTATGGTACCCTAAATAAACTAAAATATGGAACTCAGAGTCATGAAAGATCGGTGATAACGACATTGCCATAAACTCGAGCCTTATTAGCATTGCTTGTCATGCACTTGCCATTCATTGTTTGCTTCGTCCGTTCGTTTCATGTTGGGACAAAAATAACATTTTATTGGTACGCCGGCGCGACTTTGTTTTGTAGCATGCTTATTAAGGATTGGAAGTGAGAATCGGTATTTTGACGCGTTGGAAGCGGACACAAAGACAGCAGTATAGCGGGTACAACACATATCATTCTCCGCGACGGCCATGGGATGACAAGTTACCTGCCGGCTGTCGTTTTTCTCCAGGTTTGCAGGCTACGGCAGACAAAGAAAGGTATTTTTAATGACAGCTCCCTATCAAAATGGCTACCTGACATCTTGAAACATTACCCGATGATGTAACACAGGGCAGAGGGCAGGCACGCGTTGCAGAGGTGGGGAGGAGAGCAAGGGGACCAATGCCGACCACCACCAGCGGATGGCGATAGTGACGGTGCATTTATGTGAGCGGTTAGCACGTGTCGGCAATGCCCTCCAGAAGCATCTTCCCTCCCCCCACTTCCTTCGTTTCTTGTAACACTTTTCAATGCGAGATTTTGTGCACCATATGGGATTTTCTCAACGTGAATTAGCTATGCATTGTCAAAAGTCTAGAGGCATGGTGTTTGAGTAAATGAAAAATCAGAATCATGAGATCGAAGAGACGTAGTCAAAGACCATTGGCCGCTGCTGCAAAGTGGACAGCGATAATCGACGCATAGTTTACGGCCGATTTGGGACGCATAGCCGATCCAGCTGGTTTATGAGCCGCAGGAAATTGGTAGGCGAGCGGAAATGGAAACATCACCTGCACGACATGGCATTGACCAATCGCCGGGCGATAACCCCACCACGTGACCGCTATCGACCGATCGATTATACGCTGGGGTGAGGATCCTCATTTCTACCTCCCCCAGGAGACTCTCGTGACTCTCAGGACAATCCTGACAAATTCTGACTCCTGAGAGGTCGTTTCAACACTCACGTTTCATCTGGATGAAGTTGAACTGCTGGATGGCGGCGCGGACGGTGTCCGTTTCCAGACTGAGGTCCAGGTCGGGGTTGATTGACTGGTCGGTGATGTCACGACCCCACATCAGGTCATACGAGGCCACTCGGTGGGTCAGCATCTGGCTGATCTGAGGGGACGGAGAATACGGGTCATTAACGATTTCACATGACATTCACAACAGACATATCTAAACTATTTTCACTTTTTTCAATCATCGAACGAACGATTAACACTGGTCGAATACCTGACGTCAATTCGCAAAGATCAGAAAGCGTAGGCAGGGATACGTAAATACAATAATCTAAAAAAGTCGGTGGGCGGGTGCGGGTAGACAGCAGCAAATCGATTGAAGTGATGAGACTGTGACATGTCGGCCACCTTTCGCGGTGAAAGTATGACGAGAAAGTGAGAAAAATCGCTGACCACCGTGTCGTCTTCCAATGTTATCCAGTCATCGCGCTTCTGACCTGTCTGGCTAGCGTTTAACTATGTGTCAGTGCCCGGCATTCAGTTGTCTGTACAACAGTCAGGTGGTTTCTAGATTGTGGTTGCTTTAGAGATAAAACTCGCTATATTTCTTTTACGAATTAGATGTGTTGACAATGGAAAGAACGTTGCGTGCAGAGAGGATTGGCTTCATTGCGGCTTTACATCGCTTTCCAAATGCTTCAGCATTTGTAAACATTTTTAGTTTCGAATGCAGCATGTCTTACTATGACATGAATCTGAATTTTTCAACACATTTCTTTTACGACTGATTCTGATGTTTTCAGCTTGACAGGTCTCGTTGCGTCCCTAGTCCTTAGCCTTCCACCCGTCGTGTGCTCCGCAACTCAGCACTCGGCATTAAACCAAATTAGTACCCAGTCACTCATTCACTCAGCACTCAGTCACTCAGGCACTCAGTCACTCGGTAATCACCTGCAGGAATGCGCTATCGTCACGCTCCTTGAGCGCCTCTATACAGAACATCAGAAGACCGTTCGTTTGCTGAAGCCGAACAGTCGCCTGCGACACCTGCAGAACAGAAAAGTAGAGTTTGTTGGGTGCCAAAAACGATGAAAGGTCATGTGCGATAGTCAAATGTCGGAGGTGTGGCTTATGAAGGTAAGAAAGCAATAAACTCCGCCATGGACCGGATATTGTTTTTTCTGCAATCAACTAAATTACGATAGCTAATAAATCATCGATTACGGGAAATCTATTTATTTTCAAGCTATCATATCACCGTCTGAAGGGAACAGCTGCGTCGGTAGCTTTCAATCCATTTCACCTAGCAGTCTGTTAATGTATTACTCTCCACTGACTAGTGACTAGCCATCAGCAGTCGGTCTGACCTGCTGTTTGACGCTCCTGATCTTGTCGTCTCGCGTGCTGTGCAGGTACTGGATCAGCTGATGGCGCCTCTGCTGGATCAGCTCCATCAGCTCGTCACACCGCTCAGACACCGTGGCCTCGAACTCGGCGCAGTTGTCCTGAACAGCAGGTCACCCGGTCAGGTCAGGTCAGCCGGGAGGTCAGGTCAGGTCAGAGGCAGCCGGGAGGTCAGGTCAGAGGCAGCCGGGAGGTCAGGTCAGTTGAGGGGAAACGACATATGTATCTTTCAGCTGTAACATATTTGGGTAACATATTTTTCATCCATGGAAAATACAATTTAACTTCGCATCCTCTCAGCAATAATAAGAAAAAGAAACAAATAAAAAGCTTCTTGGGTTTAAAGATTTTGTTCGTCTATTCCTTCTCTGCAATTTTATGCCCCACAGAGCAAGGGACTTCCAGGCCTCGGGATGTGTCCGCCTGGGCCAGGTCAGCCGTAAAATAAATTCAGTTTATCCCACTCGGCAGGCAGAAAAGATCGGCAAAATGACACTCATTATTTTCAGTCACAAATTATCTCGAGGACCCAATACATTCAGGCTAATTTCAGCTCAGTGCAGCTGACGGCACAAGAGCCATTTGTTGTGAAGTATGTCCAGCCCACAACAGCACTGACCGCCGCAGAGACGTCGTCCGTCAAACTCGATTGTTGAAAACAAACTTTGGCAGTCGGCGGCCAGGGCTCTGCAGGGTCTCCCGGGCGATGGATCTTTACCAATCGCTCTGCGGCATCGGCTGCAGCCGGGCGGCTGATTTTCTGAAGTGAACTTTTAAATGACACTGACATTGTTTTCCTCGCCGAGACAGCGCGTCGTTATAGTTCGTTGAGTTGACAGTCGCTGTTTAAAGCCGGACAGTTGATCTCAGTGAAAAAAAGAGAGCAAAGCAGAACAGAAGACGAAGTCAAGGAATTAATTGGTAAGGCAAGAGAAAAAACGAATATAACGCGAATGGCGTAATACAGAAGCCGAACAAAACCCACCGATGGCACGATTAACTTCACGCTCGCTGCTACCTTTGCAAGCGTGACATTGGCTGTGTCTGAGCCCGCGGAGCTCGCACCACTGACCGGCAGGGGGCTGAACTATGGATAGGGGACGTACCGTGACCACGTCGGCGAGCCCCTTCAGCTGGTGGATGTAATCTGCGGCCGACTTGGCGCGCTCTGTCAGCTGCTGCAGGTGAAACGACAGGTCCGTCTGAAACAACAGAGGAAATGGCGAGTCAAACGACGGGTCCATCTGAAACAGAGGGCATTGCGAGCGAAACGTCATGGCTGTCTGCAAGGAGAGGGAATAGAGAGTGAGATGACGGTTTGCGTGAAACAGGGGAAATCGCGACTGAAACGACGGGTTGTGAAATTTATTCTTAACTTTTAATTGAGTTTTCATGGAATATAAGGTGGAAAATGAAAGGAGAAGAAGCATATGGATGAGATGGCAGACAAATGACAGGTCAGTCTTAGAATTAAATGATACGACGTAAGTGACGATTTGTTGCAAACATCTCAGGTAGTTGAAATACCTATTCGTATGCTGTCTTGAAATATAGGCCTGGCACCTTACATGGACACGTGAAATAGCAGCTCCCTTGAAAACAATCAAAATAAGTGACAACATATCCAAGCAGAGAATGACAGTCGTCAAAGACAAGCGACAGACCCATCCGCTGTCGTCTGTCGCGTTTGAATCACGCTGCAAAGGACAGTCTGCAGGACGCCACTGGTCGGCGAAGTGACCGGCCCGGCAGGAGACGGACGGTCGTTGAAGTGACGGCCCCGGAGGCACCCCGGCTGAGCTGACCGGCCCGGCGGGACCCACGCAAGACAGATGGGTGTAATCGGCTCGCAGTCGCTCCGACCGAGACGGATGGTTGTGTCGGACGGACCGGACAGCCGCCGTCCATTGCAGCTCGGCCTCTGTGACCGCCGCCGGCGACCGGTGTACATCGCTAATTGATGCGAATTCCTCGGCGACCCATCCGGAGACCGGCGCGGCGAATTTCAAATTCGTGGAAAGCGCCATGCAATTTCTGGCTGCAGATGTTATCACAGGGAGGGGGTAAAGGTCGCACATCAGCGTTCTGCTGTCCAGAGGCGCTTCAGGGAATGCGGTGATCATTTCAGACGGCGCCGGTAATGTCGGACTGGCGTCATCCAGAATTTTGATTAGTGTTTCTGGAAAACTTGAAATGTCGTTCCAGCAAAAGTTAGGCTTGGCCTTAGGCATATCAAAGGTCAAGGTTTGGTTGATATGGCACAATGCAAGGGCCTCAAGAACTGTAGAACAATGTGCATGTCGCGTTGTTAACAGTGCACAGAAGTTAGCGGCGACCTAATGTCGACAAAGGCTCCACCCGAGCGGCAAATGTGAAGTGGGCTGCATTGCGTTCTACTAAAAGCTCCACTAGAGTTCCACCTGTCCAGAGGTTGCAAGACTGCACTCTAAATGGAACAGTTTTTGCTCCTTAATGTCACATACATACACCCTCCCTAGACCACTTATAACCAAATGACACCATTACAGACGTCTTGCGCGTTCGAGCAACAATACATGCAAACCATGCTAGAAATCCTTAGTATGTCACGAGTCTCCACTTAATCAGGAACCCTTGCAACTCATGATAAATAATCGCGTGGGCTGACCAAAATGCTCTTCAACCACCTACACGCTAGATAGGCGCCTCATTTTGAGCATCCCGCCTCAGCAAAGATCGTGAGCGGTAACTGGGTCAGCCTATATCCCTTGGGATGCACGGCATTCTCCGCGGTGAAATATATCGGCAGTTTTGAGCTGTCAACAACTCCAGGGTGGCTGTGGAACGCCGACGAAAACAGCAATGTAATAACAAACGAGCCTGGTCTACGTGCCGAGAACTTCAATCAAAGAACGCCAATAACTAGCGACACGTACAGTAAACAAGACATCGCTTCAGCTACCCTGGCGCACAGTCCCTGGGGTGTAGACACCCTGTGGTTTTTTTAGTTTACGTAGTTCTAAAAAGAACCTCTGTGTGCTGAGAAAAAACTAGAGCGAACGAGAAGAACGTAAAATTGTTAAAATCAAAGATAAACCGTTGCAGCCAGCACTTTCAGAATTGCATATGTAAAGTTGAAGCTAAGTGTTCTTGATGAATAAATGAAAGCCGTGGCAAACGCGTCTGGCACCTTTCCTCCGACACTCATCGCGCCCGGCGCCGGGGCCGAAGACGGCAACGGACCAGGCGAGGGCAGCAGCGGCGCCGGCGGCAGCGGTGCCGACGGTCGATGCCCCGAGGCGCCTCGCGCCGCACGCACACACGCACAGTGCGTGCGGCGCCATAATTCGGCGCCGGGAGACGCGAGCCGACGCGGTGCAGCCACCTCTGGGGCGGCCCGTGTTGACAGAGCGCAGCGCGGCGGTACCAGCGGCGGCGGCGGCGGGGGTGGGGTGCTGCGGCGCCTTTGAAGCGACAGAAGCACGTGGCCCGCCAGCCGCCGCCGGCCGACAGAATCACCAGCTCAGTCAGAGACCAGGGACAGCGGGGCGGAGAGGCCGGCCGAGCCAAGAACATCGCTCGCTGATGTGTGCGATAACACTCATAATCCGGAAGCTGACGAGTAGCGCGGGAGAAGGTGCAGCGCTCGTCGCCCGGAGTGTGTTTCTAAGCCGTCTGGTAAAGTAGCTCACGCGTTTTTGCGGCGTAACAGGACGCCGCAGGAAGTGTCGGCGGCTACCTGACCGTGCTGGGAGCGGCGTGTCATGGTTTCAGCGGCCGCTGCTGCCCGCCGTGCTGGTCGGGTCGGGCCAGACCTGCCCGCCGCTCGCCGCCCGGGCCGCTGCACGGCGGGGATGCCTGCGTCCCACTACTGTGCGCCGCTGATCGGTGGCCCGCTCCTTTCCTGCACACTGCACAGCTGGAACCCACCTCGTCCATCACACACGGGTAGCGGCGACCCGCGATCCGGTCAGCAATTTGGCAGCCAGCCTGGAAGGGCAGGGCCGCCCCTGTCGGAGCTCTAATGTCACCTGATGACCGTACAGACCGGGGCAAACGGTCCACGTAGACCATAAATATTTCACGTGTACCCCCGCACTTGCAAACGACCCGGTAGCGTGCGGCACTAAGGAATGACTCAGATTCACAGTCGCCTATTCAATATAGATGTGAAATGGCTCGCTCGCGTGTGGTGCTGTATCAAACGGCGTATGAAACCCTTGACCGTCCCCTTCCATTGCCGTTCTGTCTCGTCTTTCAACGGTTATTGCTTGCACGCCTGTATTACATGACCGTTTGTCAAAGGTGGTATGTCAATCATGGAAAAGCTCATGCACTTGGACACATAAGTGCGGCCGGTTGCGAACACGCTGATTTAGGTAATATTGGGTTGAATTAACTTTGGGAAGAAACCGAAGGGAAAAAACAGAAGCTGTTTTATACAATATGGCAATGTTGTAGTTGAGTCGTGGACATTTAAGTTCTAGCGCAAAACAATGTGAGAATGAACGCCAGATTTATCTCAAATATGCCTTTTAGCTAGGTGCCGTAAATTACAATCTAGTTTATCGCACGTTAATTACAATCTACGTGAGCTCGGGGGCACATCTGATCAGCCCCAGATCACGTCATATATCCATCCCGATACCACTGACATCCCCTGAGAGCTATCGACTACCGAAAAATACGACTGTCGGCGCGGCGCACGCGTTAAGCGTGGATGCGTGCACACGCGTGATGGTGGTAGATACACAGGAGATTACCCTCCTGCCCCCGGTGAGTGATACACCCTCTCATCTATCGAGCAGCGTATACAATAAACGCGCCTTGCTGAGCTCCTGAGCCGCCGCTATCCTGGCAGCGATCGACCTGGCCACGACAGGGGCACGCAATCTAGCAGCGCGTTCAGAAGAGTGCCCCTGGGAGGCATGCATCGACGCTGGACTTCGCTGGACGCCGCCGGACGCTACTGGATGATGCTGGACATTCGCTGGAAGGAGCTCTAGTATCAGAGCTGAACAGTGATCAGCCTGTTACCGACCGTTCTACTTCACCGAACAGCCAGACTTGCCTTGCCTGGTAGACCTCGCTGATGGACTGAACTCAATAAGGGCACGAGATTCAATAAAGGAAAAATTCCTGGAAAATTCCAAGGCCCTAAAACATAAAATTCCTGGAAAATTCCAGACAACAGAGCCCGAACTTACGTTGTTACGTTGTTCTGGAAAATTCCAGACAACAGAGCCCGAACTTACGTTGTTACGTTTCAAGAATGAAGACAAAGCGTCGAAAACGCTCTTCAATGATGTGATAACGGTCCTATCTAAAGGCATGTGCTGAAATAAAGAATTGCACCGCTTGAGTAGTAAGGGAACTGTCCGCTGCCTGCTCAAGGCACTAAACTCGCCCGGAAAGTAGCCTTTTTACGAATCCTCTGTAATCGAGTTCTGTCACAGCATCCGTATCAGACCAAGAAGTTAGATCATCAACTCTGTGTGATGGGGGCGGGGAGCGAGCTCGTTCGGTTCTGACTTCTGAGGCAAATTGGTTAGACTTTTACGTATCTGCCACCCTCATCCGGCAGTTCTGCGTCTCCAGCATTCTCTCCGCTCCAGCCATCAGCTCCAGCCATCAGCTCCAGCCCGCAGCTCTACCCCTCAGGCGCGTCCAGCCCTCAGCTATAGGCCTCAACTTTATGCCTCAGCCCCGTCCAGCCCTTAGTCCCAGCCGTCAGCTCCATCCATCATCCTCTTCCAGCCCTCAGCCCCCAGCCCCGTTTCCAGCCCACCGGACGGGCTGGGACGGCGCGGCTGAGCCCATCGCGCTGAGATGAAGGACGCTCCCGCGGCGGTCGGCTCGCGGTCGGACCTCACTGACGGGCCGCGTGAGGGCCGTTAATACGGCGCCGCTACCTGACTCCTAAAGAGATGGCGGTTCAGGGATCGACTGCAGGCCGGCCCAGATTAAAGTCTGAGCGGAGCTGGTGACAGGGTCGCTGCTCAATACCCTCGTGTCAATGGTGGAGCACTTTTGAAATGAGGAATAGGATGGTTAATGTGATTTTTTTGGCAGTTAAATTGTTGTCATAATGGGTTGATATTAACCCGCGCCCCGCTGGGCTATTCAGCCATACGCGCCCTGCTGGGGGGGGGGGGGCAGATTCTGCCCCCCCCCCTGTCTAACTTCCGAACCGATGGTCGTAGAAAGACGGGGAAAACGGCAATCGAAAGCTCTCAACAAGGCAGATCTTAAGAGCCCAAAATTTTTTGCTTAAGTAGGTCAGAGGTCAGGTCAAGGTCAGGTCAAGGGTACAAAATGCAAGTTTCTACAGTATCGGCCTTGCACCGTAGTTGCCGAAGAATGGACTGCGACTGATTGCCCAAAACGTGTTCTTAGACTACCAAGACAATAATCGTTGCATACAATGTCATTCAAAGGTCAAGGTCAAGGTCAGGTCAGGTCAGGTCAGGTCACCAAAAACAAAATATAGAAAAGGGCATATGCGACACATGTTTTATGGGTCATTTTACTCATAGAATTCAATAGGCACACTCAATAGGTGATATGCACCACCTCTGGATGAAATTCAGGTCGAGGTCAGGTCAAGGTCAGGTCAAGTGAGGTCAAATTTTGAAGTTGGTTGTTAAGGCCTAAAAAGGTGTCTATCTGATGCAGTTTTTCACGGCGAATCGAATGGTGCTATTTTTGTTTCCGTACGAGGTCTAGAACTTCCAAAAAAAATCATTTTTCAAATTTTTTGTGTGTCGTGACGTCATAAAATTTTGAATAACTCCCACATTTTTGAACCGATTCTTCTAAAAATTGGTATGTAGGTGCACATAGACCACCTCTCTGACATATATTCCGGGTTTTTTTCGATAAACTCAAAATTTTGGATTTTATAATTATTTTTCCAAAAAAGTCAGTTTTTTGAAAAAATTTGGGCAAAAATCCAAAATTTTCAAAAAACCGAGATAACCATTTGATAGACAAAGTAGAATCACGTATAACCTTTTTTGTTACATCTTGATTCCTTTAAAAATGAAGATGTTAGCGGCGTTTGAAATTTTGGCGTTTTTTAAGCGAAAATGGCGAACATGACGTCACTAAAACGTCAATTTCTCAAAAATTTTCCGACGGATTTCGCTCAAATTTTCAGGGAACGTGTCAAATTGATGTATGATAAGGTACTCAAAGTTTGACGTCGCTGGCGTAACGCGTTGAGAAGTTATTGGCGAAAAACGGGAGGGGGGCAGATTCTGCCCCCCCCCCCCCCAGCGGGGCGCGGGTTAATGCATGGATGTTTTCTGATATGATAGCAATAGCTTTGCGTGCTGCCTTAATAGCAAATACGAAACTGCAGACGTTTATCCAGAATAGCAATAGCGAAAGATTGAATTACTACGCATATATAACGCGTATGGCAATCCATAGTATGTGGAATTGATTTGGAGGGGTAGTGCGTCTGGTCTGGACTGCAGAGCCCAGATTCTAGCGTCACGCCGCATAGTGACATTTGCAAGTCACCAGCAGCTTATATTAGGTGACAGGTACAAGATTCTCAGCCTATGGCCTGCAAATATCGGTAAACGATAACCCGTACATGCATATTTCACATAAATGTCAGTCACTATCACGCGACTGGGCTAGAAATCGACGCACATAGCGATGTAGGACGTAGGTCCACACTGCATAGCAAATGTACTGGATATTTCAGCAGCTCGGAATCATTCGAACAGTTTTCTATCACTTTTTGGTAGATATAACATTGATTGAAGACCTAGCGAGGGTATCGCGGCGCCGCTGTATCATTCCTGCACAAAGCCAAAGATCACGTCTCACAGCATTTGTCATCTCTAACCTGTCTACCTGAGCCACTAAACTTCTGATCAATGGACTGGATAAGGTCCATCCGAGCTCCCGAGTTCTACCGGTGATATCGTGGTGTGGACCGTTTCTCCCGAAACTGTAATTCTGATCGATGGCTGTGCTCAGCTCACCCAAGGCGTCTTTGTGATAACAGCTATGTGTCTGAGATAGAGTGCGTTGCAAGTCCAAACACTGGGATGGTTTCGTGTCTCAGAACAACTTTAGGTGACCGGCGGGCAGCGCACCCAGTGACCAACACTGACCACCCTAAGTGGATCTATCATCGCGCAAAACACTGCTGCCAGACAGAATCAAGTCGTCATCACCACACAACTGCCGCAAACAGCACATGCAGTGTCTGGTGAAGTCTGGTGGTGCAAGTTGGCGATCGAGGCTGGTGCAAATTGGAGTACAAGGCTGGTGCACAGTGGCAAACGAGGCGCTAGCACACCGCCAGACTCATAAAATGTCGCCAACGTTGACTGATGACGCCCAGTCAACAAAACCATGTTGAGTAATGGGTTGTGTCTGCGCAAGCGTAACTGGCTCTTTTTAAGCAGGGTGTGCAACTGTGCAACTGGCTGAAGAGGCCCACAGTAAACGCAAAAACAATTTATGACTGCACGGTACTTGCAATCCGTCGAATTAATTTGGATTGATAAAGCTAACGTCGACGAACGTTTGAAGACCCGAACTGTAAATAGGCATGCCACGCTATCGCTATTGCAGTAAATATAACAATAAGAATTCGAGCAGCAAATATATTTCAAGGAATAAGTTTGACAAATGTTTATCATGGAGTTTATTTTTCTCCTCACTATAATTGGACATTAGAGGGAACCGTAACCGTCCCTATTACTGGTTGGCATTTCAACTGCTCAGTATGCATGAGACAAACTCTCATCCTACTTGATGACCGGAGCTATGTGATACCCTGTCCCTTATGAAGCTCCTTTGATATTGGCCAGTCGCTAATGAAATTTCACACCGCACTTATTTCAAACATGGCAATGATATCACAAAATGGTAAAAGTGTAATTAGGTGCGGTTGTGAACCTTCCTGTATGTGAACTGGGCGTGACAGAACATAAGGTAAATGATAATGAATGTGCATTATGCATGTGGCACGTGAAACGGTAGCCGCATAAATGTGTAATGTCGCTGGGGGCTGGGTCATGCATTACCAGCGATAACAAGAAGCCGTCTTTTCTGTCGGAGATTAAAATGCAACAGAATTACGTAACCATAGTAGATTGAGGAATGCTTACTGTATGCATTTTAACTTTGACGACATATTTTACTACTCACAACACTGCCACAAGCACCAAGCATGCTGCGCTTTGGTCACTACACTCGTTACGAATCCCACCTCCCCTCTCCTATATACCAGGACTCATCCCCTGGATCCCACAACTCCCTTCCCTCGCTCCCATGACTCCCCCGATCCCTGACTCCCTCACCGGCGCTCCTCACCACAGAGTCCACGCACTGACGGTGGGAACGGACGGCTGATCCATCAGATCACCACTGTCCGAGCGTCCACTGATAGCCCCCAGAATACAGAGGACCGCGGACACCGGCCGCAGCCGCACAACACGGCTCCCAGCCAGCCGGAACGTTCCCAGGACACGCCGCTCGGGACCGCCCGGCTGTGACCGGCCGCGTGGTCCCTCCACAATCCACGCCCGGCTGTGACCGGCCGCGTGGTCCCTCCACACTCCACGCTCAGCTGATGGATACCTGCTAATTGTTCGACAGAACACGAGAGCTGGGAGCAGAACATGATGGCTTGTTGGATGCGTCACGGCGGGCTTGGAGTGAGTGTTTATGTCACTGTTTAAAAGTATGCTATGCCGCGAATATTGTGCGCTCGCCGCATTTCCGTACGCAGCACAGTATACGCCTGAATGTAGGCTGTACCGGAGAGTTTCGGTTTTCGTCCATAGATGGCAGCAGCAGTGAGCGCCTGAAGGTATACTGCACCGCATGACACATAGCGTTAGCTTAGAAGCGGTTGGACAGCGGGGCTGTGCTGCAAGGTCGGCAGGGGCGCGGGAACTACTTTCCGACTGGGGGGGGGGGGGGCACACCATAATAGATATTAACCTAGGGTACCCCCAAATCTAGTTTTCTCACCGGTTTTAGGCCACTTATTTTTCACCCCTCGGCTTTTTCAACAAAAAAAGAAGACATTTGCAAAAAAAAGTGTGGTTTTCCGTCTCAAAGCTGTGGGGGCACCGCCCCCACGGCCCAAGAGTTGGGGGGGGGGCAAGCTGCCCCCACTGCCCCCCCCCCCCCGGCTCCCGCGCCTATGAAGGTCGGATTGGGAAGACAAGAACATGACTGACTCAGATGGGTGGAAAGATGCCTGTCTGACTTTTCACGTCTATCCTGTGCGAAAGGGTAGCTGACCAGCGCAATAAAAAGTCCTCTATGAATAAAAATGACTTCCGAACGACACCCTCCATTATGGTAAATCATCTCGCTTATATAAAAAATCCTCATCCTCTCTCTCCCTCTCAATCTTATCCACTCTCACTCTCTCTCTCTCTCTCTCTCTCTCTCTCTCTCTCTCTCTCTCTCTCTCTCTCTCTCTCTCTCTCTCTCTCTCTCTCTCGCTCTCTCTCTCTTTCTCTCTTTCTCTCTCTCTCACTCTCTCTCTCTCTCTATTTCTCTCTCTCTGTCTGTCTCTCTGTCTGTCTCTCTCTCTGTCTCTCTGTCTCTCTCTCTCTCTCTCTCTCTCTCTCTCTCTCTCTCTCTCTCTCTCTTTCTCTCTCTCTCTCTCTCGACGGCGATGACTCGACAATCCTTGCTCTCCAGATCACCAGAGAACCGTTGCGCCTGACCGCATCGAACCGACGACAATGTGCCGCACCACGAGTGTCTCCGCGCCGCGTGTGCCGCGCTGCGCGGAATGTGACAAACACGGCGCGGCCGCGCCATTTGTCAGCTGTGGGCGGCGCCGGTGCCGCTCCAGCCGCCGGCAACTAGGCTCGCTGGGCGATAACAGGCCGACGGGGGCTCTGAGGGCCGACACGAGCCTCCATGACGAGACGCCGGCGGCACCGCCCACAGTCGGTTCCGACGGAGCCCCGACGGTTCCGACGGGGCTGACATTCCACCGGGTCTCATCAGCGGTGAGAACGAGCGGCCAGCGCGACTCTAAACGATAGCAGGGGACGCAGAGGTCTCACTGGAGACCGCCGCTGGCCCGAGTGCGTGCTGAACAGTCGTCGGGGAATGAATCCGCCATCTCTGGTAGTTTATGTGCGCGTAGTACCCCATAACTCACAGCTATGAGCATTGAGAGCGGCGGCGGTAAAAGCCACGCATTCTGACAGGATTTAGTGGGATATATGCGAGAATGGTCGCTACTCGCTAGTGTTAGGTGGACGGTGGTTGCATGCTACGCAAAGTGATATGGCGGTGCCGCTTATAGGCATGTTGGTATGCACGTTTGTTTAGATTAGATCAGCTATCAAGAATGTGTCAATAAAAAAGTTTCGAAGAAAAAGATCAGCTATCAACCGACATGGTAGCTCACAGTTGAGCTATGGCTTCCCTCAGCTCTAAAGCTGTATTACCTTTTAATAAATTAACTAACTATAGTATTATTATACCTAATAGTTATGTTTTTCAAGTTAGACAATTATTAGCCTTTTAAATGAGTTGCGTTTAGTACCGATTGCCAGCATCTTTATTTTGCCAGCATCTCCGACAAGAATTTCGAATCAAAGCACTCCGTCAATATTATTACAGCAGTTGGCAGCATTGTGCCAAGCAATAAACGCAGTTTGCTACGTCCGCCACGGCAAAAATAGAAACGTTTGGGGCAGGATCAGGGAGACCTGACTTTTCATTCTACAAAAGCGACAGGTTCGTGGATAGTCTAGGAGAAGTCTTTTCCTCCCCTAGATTGGGGCTTATTTTTCAATGACTATGTAAGGAAGATGTTGACTCAAGGAGCAGAGAAATAATAATACAGCTTTGGAGCTGAGGGAAGCCATGGCTCCACTGTGAGCCACCATGCTGGTTTTTTCTCCACTACGCACCCCACAACCCACATACCTACTCCACTTCACTCCAATCCACTTCCCTCTCACTCCACTCCACTCCACTCCACAGTCCACTCCGCTCCACTCCACTCAGTCGCCGTGGACCGCGGACCAGACATCTCTTCCACCGCTGGCGCCGCAGCACATTACCGGCCAATTGCCACGGCGACAATAGCGCCGCAGGGGTGACGGCGTCGGGGCTCCCCGCGGCGCCCTGGTGACGGATGTGCCCGCCATGAGCCGGGGGCGCATCAGCCGGGGCGCCCGCAGCCGCCACCCCACCGAGGAGCGTCTGATGAACGGGCTCCGGGGTGCCCTCACCGCAAAGTGCATTGCTTCGGTGCATTACTGCAGATTTGTTGGAGGGCCTTTCTGGAATCGTGGACCTGCTGTGGTATGGTGTTGTCGCTTGAAGCCGGATCTACTAGTCTGCGATACTGAGCTTTGGTTATCGTTTGGGAGTTAATTTATTTTTCGCTGGGATGAATCGATGTTCGCCTCCGATCCTTTCGGGATTTCAGGGACTGTGATACGGAGCTGATCAAAAATAGAATGTTGCTCCGCTTTGATCAATTGTTTCCCATCGTATCTGCCACAGCCGCCCACACAACATCCCCGGAGCGTGTTGTTCTGACAGAACAAAGTCATAGTCTGTCTGACTGGATCTGTGGCGGTTGAGCTAAAAACACACACAGCCCGACCGTATCAAACTAAACACTCTACAAAGTAATACCGAAATTACCACTTGCTCTGTTCGAAACAGCCATTCGATTTTACTGTCCCTCAGAGGCGAGACTTTCCCAGACAGACAGGCTACAAGACAAGGTCGTCATAATTTGACAGCAACTCTGGAAGCTGTGGAAAACTGTGCCAAGCTTTCATCTCGTGTCATGTCCCATATCACTGACCGCACCACTCTGACAGTTCGACATCAGTTGCTGAGTGACGAGGGGATGACGCCGCTGGCGAGGGTGGTAGAACTCATATTGGGAGTAGTAGTTGCGAGGCTCTGATACCCTTAGAGACGTCAGTCATCCGTCAGAGACGTCAGCCATCTCCAGCAGGCGTCATCACTCTGTCATCACTGCGGCCGCGGCTGCCAGAAGTGGTCAGTGATCCGTCTCGGCGCGGCCAGCCGCCCCATCGGACACGGTCCCCGCCGCCGTCGGTACACACAGGACATGTCTGTGTACGGCTCCGGAGGCCCAACACGCTCCCAGAGCGGCGGGGGGTCGTGTTTGTATGTGTGGCTGTGAGTTTCCGAGTGTTGACTCGCAGCGTTCACTGACGGCAGAAACAGGTCTGGAAGGGATCTCGGGACGATTTTTGTCATTTGGCACGCTGTGTTTTAGATTTCTGCATAGGAATGGTGTTGGGGTGGGGTGTGATGCGTATCGGTGTTTACTGCTTTGGGGCGTTGGAAACAGTTTGACACCTTTCGGGAATCCGCGTGATGGTTCGGTTCACTCCTCAGTTTACGATAAAAATTCATCGACACGGTAACAGTTGGCAATAAGCACACTCTTGCATGGTTGAACGCCATACCAGTGCAACACTGAATAGCTACACCATCTCTGTCCCCAGTCTCCAAAGAGGTCAGACAGAGACGCCAGTGCCCTTTCCCCACTCGGATCCACCACATAATCCCTCTCAGCCTCCTACGGCTCTCTACCGACAATTACCCGGCACACGACTGACTCGAGCTCATCCACAGGCCGTGCCATTACCTCCGACCGGGGGCTAATCGTGCTAATCGTGACCGCGTCGGACCGACAGGGCGCCCATCAGGACCGGCGGCACCGTTAGCAGACTACGCGGCCGGGAACTATGGCTCTGTAAACGGCCACCACCCCGCCACCACCCGCCCGGCCCGCCCGAGCCACTCCAGCAGCCACTCGGTGCCGGGCTGAGCCACTATCGCAGAGGCCACAGACCCGCCCCGCCCGCTGATGGCCCAAAACCATCTGTCGGGGGTGGCGGCGGGGCGGCGGGGGGGGGGGCGATGGGTGATGATGCGGTCATACGTGCTCCCAGACGGCGCGTGCCACGAGCAGAGGTAATCGCACGGAAGGAGCGAGGAATGTGTAATTGATGACGCAGCAGACGTAGCACTCATAACTGTCGTATGATGAGGACGGCAATGACGAGTTACGACTGCGGAGGAGTCAGGTGACGTAAAGGCACGCGAGGGTGAGCAATTTCGGCATAACTCGACTGATTGCTGCCGCATGGCTGGCATACGACACCCGCGACATCCGTACTAAGCCCAGCAATGCAAGGCAAGCTGTGAAGTCCGAGGCGTACTCGACAGCTTCTGTCACGCGTGCGCACACTGGACTGTGATTTAGTAATGTTTGGCCAACAATAAAAGTGTGAAGTAGGCGTTAAAAGTCATTTTGTGAGGCCCGGTGGCCTGATGAAACGATAAAATGTTGAAACAAGCACCGTCGATGGGAAAAGGCAGGCCGGGAAAATAAAATACCTACCTTCCACGATAACCGACAATCAGTGTAAAATGTTATAACTTCACAAGCTTGAACGGTCCAGACCGAACGATATTTCATTCTGCTTGAATAACTCTTACGCCGGGACTGAGAAATTGTCGTCTAATACCTGGCTTTATGTGTTCATGAAATGATACTCTTCCATGAGTTATTTTGTAGATTATGCTGCCCGATGATGCATGATACTAATAGTGACAGGAAAAGAATGTAATAACAAATTATACGATTCATAAATAATGCCCGATTATATTTAAAGTATAAACGTCAAATTCATGGTAGGATAGTAAATTTGATCTATATCGACGTCATTGATCGATATCGATATCGATATTCACAAGTTCCTATTTTGTTATTGATATTTTTTTTAAGGGATGCAGCATGGAGTTTGCTTTAAACATTCTGAAGAGCAATATACCTACAAAGTACAAAAACAATTTGAACATGGGAACCTAAACCCACATCTCACATCTAATTTCCTACATAATTATCCAAAAGTCCAGGCGAGGGAATAAAAGAGCTGACTTTCCGTTACAATTCAGGTTATGTTAACATTCATTCACATGCCAACATGCATTCAAATGTGGTCTACTTCTTTGAACCAAATTTGTCCATCGTCTCTTTCCGTTCGATCACATTAACTCGGCGCCGCTCGTTGACAACTGAGACAATCATTGATGGAGTCTCTGGCTCTGTGTCCCGACATTTCAATAAACCATCGCCCTCATAAATCATCCAGCTCAGCTGGGAGTATCTCTGGTATAGCCTCCCTCTGAGCTGACAGACCGCGCGCGCCAGCCTCGGAGTGACCCGGGGTGACCCACTGAACCCACCATGGGCTCTCGGAGAGCGCGGCTGACCCTCAGCGGAACTCAGTACTCAGCACTCGGCACTCTGCACCCAGCACTCAGCAGCGCTTCGGCTGACTCCTCCGGCAGTCCCTGTTTGGGAGCTGCAGGCAGACATGGAGCCATTCCAGGGCTGCCCATTCAGCGAACAGTAGATCGGCAGTCTATTCCGGTCTTCAGTCCGTGTGTAGCGACTAGCGATAGTCGTGTCACCATATGGCAGCGCCGTCCCGCCATATGGCAGCAGCTCGCGCCCGGCCGGCGCCACGGCCGCTGATGAGGTGTATCTGTTTATGGTAAACAGACGTCTGGGGAGTCAGGGAGAGAGGATAACCGGGAGAGGGTGGGGACGCGACTCCCGAATTGGCAACTCATAGCCGCTGCTTACAAGGGGTTACTGTTTCCATTGAACCCCGACCACATCCGCCAGCGCAAATAGCTGCCGACGATGTTTGAAAATGGGAACGTGGTGAGCGACCAGCAACGGCGAGTCAGCACCTGCGGACCATCTTTTCAGATCGTGAAGTTAATGGCAGCCCACAGCACGTGGCTTGGCTAAGGTGATTAAAAGCGCTCAGCGGGTTAACAAATTATCGATTAAGTTAAACCCGTGAAGATAAGCATATCTGTAATAACCCATCTTGCTCTCATAGGATTAGTTTTGTAGCCTCGTAATTATGAATACTATAATCCATTATTAGTATGCAATAGCTCTATGTACGGCGCTAGCGTTGCCTGCATAATGCATGGCCACGACAGTTCAGCATGTCACCGGTGATTTAACGAACATCGCTTGTGAATTACCGCATACAACACCCCATAATGTCAGGTCATTCACCCCGTTTTTAAAACCCATCGTGCGTGTGTTTTCCAACCTTACAGCTGGCCTCAATCTAGCTTTGATATACCTGTCACAACTGCCCCGAGCCCCTCGCGGCGGGTCGTCGGCCACCGTCGGCTACCCGTCAGACTAGCGGCGGCGGTGGTGGCGCGGTGGTGACAAAAACCCCGCCCGGGCCCGACGGTCCCCCACCCGAGCATCGATCGTCGGTAGCGACGCCAGCCCGTCGTCCCGCGGGCTCCCCATCCGATGGGATCAGCGCACGAGCGGCCGCACCCCACCGGAGAGATGTGTTGACGAAAACCCGACGCGCCGAACTAATTTGGTATTCGCGGCACAAAAAACGACCCCAGGAAAGCTTTCTGATCAGCACGGAAATGAATGCGTCTCGTGATCACAGGCATCTCCAGGTTTCTGGCCGAAAAGTGGTGACGTTTTTACGCATGGCTGCTACCCTGCTATCAAGTGGCTTGTTTTTCGGCAGTTTTTGCGTTGTTTCTGTCGCTGCCAACAGACGCCACCACCCGCGCTGCTGCAGCGTCGTCTCCACCCCAGCACGGAGGTGCAACAGATATGACGGGCCGGACGCGCGCAACGCACGCCCGCCCATCTGTCATAATCTGACAGAATGTTAAACAAGGCAGGCGGCATCATCATTCTCCGCGCACAGGAACACCCGACAACGGCGCATCTACTGACAGAAATAGACGAACTACTGCCGGCTCGGCCCCCAACAACGCCGCTGTGGACACGGGACCGCAGCTCAGCAGCTATATTTGAGTCTCGACCGACACGGGTGACGTACAGGTGAACCGTCACCAGGTCAACCGGGACCCACAGTTGTCACTGAGCCACCCGGGACACCCAGCTGTCACTAGGACAGGTCACCAGAGTGACAGCTGTGTGGGCGGTCACCGGTTAATCGGACAGTCTGTCTCCGAGGACAGCCAGATCTGAGGCGCCGCGCTGTCGGGCGGGTGCGATCCGACCCGGGTGTGCCGATTTTTGTTCCAGGTGCGACGCGACCCACCCAGGGCGCGATCCGGTGCCGATCGGGGCGTCTCTGTCGTCGGCGATGGTCCGTCGATCGGTTCTCTGTCGACGCTCCGCTCTGAATAATGCAGTCGGGTCTCTCCGGGGACACGGCCGGCGCCGCCGCCCCGTCCGGTCTGATACGATGTGACGTCTGACACGGTCGGCAGCTGACGGGGAGGGGTGTGCAGAGGGGAGAGGGCCCAGCCAGGTGCGTGGCCACCGGCTCGCAGCGTAACGACCACAATTAACCGGGTATTGTTCATTAACCCTCGCCGGACCTATTGGTTTTCTACATACGCGCCGGCCGAGGGGGGGGGGCGGGTACGACCCCCCCCTCGCCGTTTCGCCCCTGGTGGAGCTAGCGCGTCGCGGAAAAAACGAGCGTGTGCGCCGTTACGAGACGCAGAGATTGGTACCCGATTTTAAGGTCCTAGGTCAACCGGTGACCTCTGAGGTCAGGTCAAGTGCCCCAGGGTACGGATCAATTTTTGGTGAATATTTTCGCAAAAAACGGCCGCAGAGCGCCGATTTTGGCAGCATCGTGTTCGCCTCGCTCAGGCGCGTCGAATGATATACTTTTTGTCCGGGTCAGGTCAACTTGGGGTGTTGACCTCAGGTCAAGGTCAGGTCAGCACCCCCAGGTCACGAAGTTGCTCGAAAGAGGTCATGTCGCATATCATTCGATTCGGCAGGCCTTCCTGAGTCCATTGGTGCCTTTTTCGACTCGCTAGCTCAACTTGATCAAGAGTTATTGACGAAAAACTAATTTGACCTTGATGACGTCATAAATGACGTCACGCAAGGTCAACATTGCAAAAGTGACGCATCTAACCTTTCAAGGAGTGCATCAAATCACGATTCTGTGTGCTTGAGATAGCTGGAGATCGTTCCCGGCGCCAGAATAGCAGTTTGAATTTTTCCCCATTGACTTATAATGGTGAGGTCACGAAAATGACCTGACCTCATATGACCTGTAGGAAAAATCCGAGATATACAAGTTGTGGGACTCATAATGGATACTAGATCCTGCAAGTTTCATTTCCCTGTGACATCTCCTCTGGCAGTGAGGGCGTTGCGAAATTGCGACATCTGAAGACCGTGCAGAGGTTCACTTATGACGTCATAGGTCAGTGACCTGACCTGACCCAAAAATGCGGTTGGTGTCAAAAGATCCAGCTTGGATCAAAGGTCAGGTATGCCAAGTTTCAGCTCTCTATCGCCAGCGTGTTCGGAGCAATCGCGAAAAAAACCCTATGGGGGGGGCGGCACCCGCCCCCCCCCCCCCTCGGCCGGCGAGGGTTAACTAAGCGGTGGAGCACGCTCGCGGGCCGTGAAAAGCCCGTAATAAAAGGTGTGCAAAGTGGTCGCTTTGTATCGGCGGCGGCTGAATGAGGTGCGTGTAATTTGTCGGTGCGTACTACTGGTCAGTACAGCGCGCAGACAAGGCGCAGGTATGATTAGAGTGACTCAGCGTCGGATGAAACCGAGCCGCCCTGCGCCGCAGCAGGACTTTTAAAACTGCTGGGAACCACTTCAAAGGCAGGCAGTTGTAACTTGGCGGTGATGCTCTTTCTGAGTGCCCTCATTAGGTTTTCAGAGCTTCTCTAGATCTCAGCAACTTCAAACGAAATCAAAGCTCTCAGCGAAGAGATTGCATACATTTCTGGGCAAATATTTAGCCATAGGATTACCTACACGGATGTAAATCCGGAGCTAACATGTTAGAACATCAACGATTCAACAGACCGCATGTGGGTGGCAAACAAGCACATCACATCCATATATCTACTTTTGGAGCATCTCTCTTTTAATTTTAAATCAACCAACAGCCCTGTTTGTGTCATCTTTAAAAGAGCTCTACATTCATAGCTTGATTCAGTCATCATCAGCAGATGTGCTGTCTCAAATACACGACTTCCGAGCTCGTCAATTATTTTCTCAAGACGCCGAGCAAACAACCAGAGACATTTCACCACGAAACAGCGGTGATTAATTTGTCGCATCAAATAAATCATCAGAGCAGGGTGCGTTTGCAGCCGCGCGTCCGTTACTCGACACTGCTCCGCTATACGGGCCGTCTAGCAGCGCCCCCCGCGGCCTCGAGCAGCTGGGCCGACTCCCACTGCGAGCAGCGGCGCCGAGTGCTGCTCCCCGGGTCCCCTCGGCCCTCGCACCGGTCTCTCATTCAGTTCTTCACACACGCAACCCTGTGCAGCACATCGCAGGAACGCGCAGGCAGAACTGCTCAGTGTTCATCCTTCGAGTCATTGAGTCACAGGATATCAGCTCAGAGGGACGCGTACCCACCACCGGAGACATTGACATGACCTCGAGACGACCTTGCAATCAAGCTTGCACAGACAGTGAAAAGTTTTTCTTTATAGAACTTAATATTCGAGATATGCAAAACAGCTTGAACTTTCCAAATAATAGTAATAAATTACGTGGAAGACAGAGACTCCGAGACTGCCCTTCTCACGGAAAGTTTGCAACATCAGCTATACATTTTTGGACGCCTCCATAACGTCCTGCGTTTGAAGAGGCTCCGGATACGCTGTCTCCTACGGCTGGTCGCGCTATACTCCCTATCACCTACGCGCCGCTGACAGCGACGCACCCCGGGCAGACGAAAAGTTATTATCTCCCCGCCGATCCCCGGTTAGATAGAAAGGGCTTCTGGTGACTGTCACTTCCAACAGGGATCAGACGCCCGGAGACCTTATGGGGTGGCAAATGCAGTTCAGCGACCCGGGGTGGGTTGCTGACGAGCTCACCCTCCGCCCCCGCCCGGCGGCGTCGCTGTCGCCTGGTTGACGTTGCTCTAGGATCGATGCTGCTTGAAAAGGCCGGCGCCACTGCCGGCCAGGCACGGCTCAATTAGAGTCGTTGGACCTCCAGCGGTGAATTACGGCTGCCGGCAGCCTGTCGGGCGCTCCGGTCCGGCGCGGCGGAGCGGGGCGGCGGGGGCGCTCACTCACTGCCGTCAGAAGCAGGTGGTCACAGCCGGTCCGTCGGCCGGCCGGCAGCGCGCCGCGGCCTCAGCCGCGCCCTGCCGGACGCCATCAAACGGCAGCAGACGCCATCGGCGGCGGACAGCGATCGGCCGGCCACTCAGCCACTAATGGCCGGTGGGGCACGGACGCGCGCCTATTGCTCACGCAGACACACCGCCGACGGCGCTGGCCGGTCTTTTATGGCGGAGACAGGCCATTTTAGATAAGGTCAACCCGAACCAAATCGGGTCTGCCGGTGCCAGATACAGCCGTGCCAAAGAGCGCTCGCACCGCGCCGGCGTCCGGGTGATGCGATCTCTGGCGGCTGCAGCCGGCGGCATCTGTTCAGTATTCACCTATGGGAGGGGACTGCGCTCCGGTCTGTATGGGTCGGGAGCTGGTCTGTATGTATGGCTCTGTAATAGACAGCTGCAGCTGGAGTGCTCTCTCCATCCGAGCTCTTCGCGGACAGCTCCGATGACACTCGGCAGCAGGCCGCGCTCTCGAAGGGACAAAATATAAGCTCCGCGACGGGCTCTGAGTGTCGCCAGCCGGCGGAGCTCCATTCAACTCGTCTGTCCCTCCCCAGCCCTCGGGGTGAGTCGACCGACAGGGCTGTCCCGGGGCATTGTCTGTCGGCGCCAGTCCGGCGGGGAGGGTCGGGCCGCGCGTGGCCACGGGAGGGAGGGAGAGAGAGAGAGAGAGAGAGAGAGAGAGAGAGAGAGAGAGAGAGAGAGAGAGAGAGAGAGAGAGAGAGAGAGAGAGAGAGAGAGAGAGAGAGAGAGAGAGAGAGGTGATGATGTAGGCCTCCGATGCATTATAGATGACGATCCCGGACGACCACAGGATGCAGTGGAACGAATCAGCCCATTTTGACCAAATGAGAAGAATGTCACGACAAAAATGTCAACATAGAACGGTCAAGAATAGATCACAAAGAAACCATTTTGAACGTCTGTTCTTAGGTAGTAAATAATCTTCACCCACATAATGCCTTTGCAAATAATGGGCAATATACCTGGCTCGTGCCTCGTAATTGTGCTGTAATGCAATTCGTAAAGGCTTCCTCACTTGATGCAAAACGCACAAAAAAGAGACCGGGATGCATCATCACATGCAACAGTGCTTACTGCTTATCATGGCTAGTAATTGAATACCAATTCCTCTCTTTGTAAACAACCTGATGACACATCGCTCCGCTAAAAACGGCGTACATCGCCTTTGTAGCGGCAAAATGGCTCGCCTCACATCCTTACAGACGTATCTGGAAGAAGTGTTTTTCTCCCGTGCCGGTGCATTGTGTGATGACAGCACGGTGGCACAAGAACTCAGGAGCCGGTCAGTTTTTCCTGCCGCACTGTGAGTGGTATTGTTACGTCCGGGATTGAGGGCGCCTGTTGGAAGGCCGCCGACGGGACGGAGTATAGGATGACCGGAATGCACGCTCGAGGCATCAGGCAGTGCCCACAGGCAGTTTTGTCTATACGTGCACGGTACGTCCTGTGCGCGGGCACGTCAGGGCGATACCGCAAATTGCAGGGGAGATGTGATATGTATGCAGGTAAGAGGCAGATGTGGAGAAATCAAGGGACAACGACAACGTTCTGGGAGGTCGAGCTTCCGAGACCCAAAGGTGATCAAGAGGACTTACACGACCCTACTTACGGCTTACCCTATTCATATCCCCTCCGAATTCTCTTTTTCTCTCCTTTCTCAACATCTTTCTTCCTCCTTCCCCCCTCATCTCAGCCCTCTTTTCTCCCTCCTGTTCAACACAACCATCCCCGTCTCCCTCTCTCTCCCCTTCCCGGCCAGGTGTGGTGACACAACAGTTCGGTGCCATTTCCGGTCCCCGCCGCACAGTGTTTATTTGTGCCCATCTCTGAACACGGACCGTTTTTGTCGACGGCCTCGATCGCACAAAAGGATGACGGGTGGAACATCACGTGCATTGACGACACGCAATGGCACGGAAGGGTTCGCGATCAATGGGGAGTGCACATGCAATTGATTTGGTGCCGCAAGTCATCGTGCACTTGGATGAATACAATGGCACTGGAAAAGCACATGCAATACTTTGCTTGTAGTTTTGTTTTGATGCAGAGATAAATTTAATTCAGTTCGTACGAAAATAAAATCAAAGTGTAACAAACAAAATCGGAAAGTAGGGAACGAACTCGGAATGGGGCTGCAAATAAATGGGTTATTTCGTGGACGATTCTGGGAATTACCCAAAGAGGATTTCAGTTTAATGCTGAAAATTGTGGCCGATCTTTAACGACTAGACTCGTCCATTTTTATTGCACATTTACCCATGTTCTCAATGACTGGCTTCGCAGAACAGTGAAAAATCTCCATCGGACGACAAAGTTAGGCAATTTCCCAGACATCAAACGCAGAAAGGCCATTACTCCAAAATTACGGCCACGTCGTAAAGCATTTTAAGCCTTCTTGGCTATAATGGCTGTGACAGTTTCAGCCAAGGAATTGCAAAACATCCCGCAGCCCCGGGCACGTGCGCGTCTGCTGGCCGGCCCCCCGCTGTGGCTGTCTCCTGTGGTGCGCTGTCGGCGGTTCGGCGACTGTCGCCCTGTCACGGCACGGGTGGCACGGGATAGCACGTGTCGCAGACCGCCTGGTCTGCGCGTTCTCCACGTGCGCTCCACGGCATCGCTGCCAGCGATGCCGTGGAGATGTCAGTTCACTATGAGATGTCACTATGAGATGTCAGTATGAAATGTCACTATGAGATGTCAGTAGTCCGTTCACGGCGCGCCTGAGACAGACCTGAGGCGGGTTCATTGTGCGCTGGCCGCCACAAATGGAGCTGTACACGAAAAGCACGGGGCTGACAGACAGTGGACGGACAGTACCGGGATGAGGTGAGGCGGAGCTGTCAGTGGCCGGCGGGACGCCAGCGGGGCCCCAGCCGCGACGGCACGCAGCCAGCCACAGAGGACCACTAGGCTGACAGGCATCAGCGGTCAGCGAGCGACGGACATCAGCAGTCAGAGGACCGCTACGCTGACGGACATCAGCCCCCAGCGGCTGACAGGTATCAGCACTCAGAGGATGACAGACATTAGCCGTCAGCGGTTAGCATGCGTCAGAAAGACAGTCGGGAGTCAACGACCTCTGTTCATTGGCATCACCCATCGTTCATTAGCCACCCATCCTATCCACTCAGAGAGCCATCCGTCAGAGGTCGTCGATGCCACCCAGGCAGCCGGCAGGCAGCTGCCGACAGCTGGCTGCACTGCCAGGTGATATCAACGGTCGAAGCTGAAGTAGTGCTCGGCAGCCAGCGACTCGACGACAGACTGCTCCATTTCACCGCCAATCCTTCTCACTCCGTCTGGCTGCAGCGCTCTACGGCACACTGGGAGAGGACGCCAGCCCAGCGAGGGGAGGATCTGTAACGCACAGCGCCGCGTATTTCTGGGACGATCGACTCCAGCAGGGCCTGCAGCGGCTCTGATGAGGTCCGGAGTGTCACCAGAACGGTGACGGAGCGACTCAGTGTGTTTTCTCAGGCGACCCGCGCGGTGAGAAGATTCCCTGCTCGGCGCGTCTCTCGACACTGGCGGTGATAAGAGACCTGCTCCATCATGGTTCGGCGAGAAAGGAGGTAACCGCAGGACGGAACGCTCTAAAAACAGAGTCGGTGACGGCTGTGGAGGTCGCTGGCTGTCCTGGTTTCGGGCTTACTAATGCAAATCCGTAATGGAATTGCCTATGCAGTCTTGATTATTGAGGCGTGCTAGGAAAGTCAACTGCAAAGGGGCAACTGCTTTGTTGTCCGCGTTCTACCAAGTCGCCAAAATATGACCGATGCGTACCGAGTCAATGCAAGGGGAACATCCCGTGTTTCTCATCCAAAAGCATCGACCCTCCCAAGTCCCAAGCCCATCAGCCCATCAATAAAATGCTCTCCCTGGGGACAGGGTCATTGAAGGGCGACCCCACCCCACTACAGAAAACCCAATATGGGGAGTTGGCAATATCGGCCCGTTCCGTCTGACTGCACCTGATCCCATTGCCGTCTGTGCCAACACACAGAGACGGTCGGTCCCGACCCCACGGACGAGGGGAGGAGCTGTATTTAATTACGCCAGCGCAGGGGAACAGCAATAGGAACATTTCGTGACGCCGCTCTCTCAGTCGATAATAGCTGAATGGCCAGAGGGGCGGTACAGCAAAACAATGGCCCCGATCGCCCGTGGCAGTGCGCGGAGCTGCGATAGCCGCCGGAGGGCTATCGCTGAGGTACCCCGCGGCTGGCCGCCCGTCGCTTTCGGCTCTCCGTCTGCTCGTGAAATGTTATCGACTGGGAAGCACGTGTCGTTGCTAAATACAGTGAGACACCATGGTTTCAGTCTTCCGCCTCGACGCCAGACTTGACCCGCTAGGCCAGACCTGACGGGACGTGCCTCACCGTCCGATGGCCGTCTACATACAATAGCACCACGCAGTCACATAGGTCACGTGCTGGATAAGTGTGCGGTGCGTCCTGCTCCGCCGAGCACACACGCACATTACGATCCACATCGTGACCCCATAGTTAGACCACGCATTGAATCACTCTAAGACCGTTAATTCTCGTCTGTGTAATCGACGACGGTCAGCGCACAACGACGAAGACAGAGCCGGCGGCAGCGATGGGGCTGCGTTGGCGTTGTGTGCGGTGTTGATGGCGCTTAGTTGGATGGGCAGCCAAGTGGTTGTTTATGGACGTCGGGGGCGGGGCGGTCGCCGTCAGTAGTGTTTGACCAGGACTCGCCGCTTGGTCGCACACCGCCGGTCGCCAAAGGGTGGTCCATTGACCGGTCAGCCGGCAGGCAGCGGTCCGAGCAGCAGGCAATCAATAGCGCCCGCCACCCGCCCCCTACCGCCCGGGCCGGGCGGGGGCGGGGGCGGGGGCGGGGGCGGGGGCGGGGGCGGGGGCGGCAGCCTGTTGGTGTACCGGCGGCGATAGACAACACAGACAACGGAAATAGAGGTGGCAGGCGAAGACAAACAAGTGGCAGCAGCAGCACGGAAGAGGACCGACGAACGGTGCACGATATACTCGCTTAGGATAATGTAACTTACGACATTGGGTAAAATAAAGGAACGATACGTTTACCTACCTTTCCCTTATTTTGTAGTTATTTACATGTAAAAAGAAATACTTTGCATTCTTATAACTAACTAGAGGCTGAAACCAAGCAAAGCTTACATAAAATCGACTGAGATTCGGAATGACGTCTATCACTCGGCAAACATCAGAGCATATTGTCCACGAAATCAAATTGTCGACAGACCATTGAACAAACACACACTGCAGACCATTGAACAATTCGCATTCTGTCGAGCCAGAAAATCGGTCCCCAGCTGTCAGCCGTCGCGCCGATCTCTCGCGGGAGGTGGAAAACTTGGCTCTCGGCAGAGGAAATAGCCTTCTTGGACCGGAGCGACGAAGCGCAAAAACATGTAACGAAAGGAATCTCCGGAAAAATACTCGGAGAAGGAGTTCAGCTGGCGATGGGCGAATGAGACAGAACAGGATCGGTGGACTCCTTTCTCGGACCTCGAACCAGATAGAGTGAGATGGCAAGAAACGGACGACATTAGGCTCTTCTGGTTCCTTTTCCAGTAGCGTATATCGGAATTCCGGGCGGGAAAGTTCGTGTCTAGACTCTAGGACCTGTCAAGGCTCCTGCTAGAAAGTCTATTTTTGTCTTATTTCGGTAGCCAATGAGACAAGTGACATCAATCAATTCTGATAACTAGCTATCAGCCGCGGTAATAGCGTATCATTGAAATATATCAGACGAGAGGACGGGTTCAGTTCAGAACTGATGGCTATTGATTTCGTGTCCGGTGGGAGTAGAGCGCCCCTATAACCGGTCACCCATGTCACTGACCGTCGCGGCGCGGCGGACGCTCCAAATGTCACAGCGCTCGTCAGTGGGGCTTCATCCGGAGGGCTATCATTTTCCGAGGTGGGCCGCCCTTCCGGTATCTAAAAATACGGCCGCGCCAGGAGCTCCGATCACATAGTAACCACGCGGCGGCGGTCCATCTGCCACGCACGGCGCGCCGGCCTGACAGCGCTGTGATTGGCTCCTGAATCTCTCCTCTAGCAGCGCACGCTGTTGTCGGACAGGCTTCGGCTGTCGGCCGTGCCAAGCCAGCCGCGGAGCCACACAGAGATCAATGGGATAATAAACCCATCGAGTCGCGTATAAAGCCACCAACGCCGGCGGAAGGTCGACGAAAGATTACGCTCAGATCAAGGTGTTATGGTGATACCTATTTGTAAACGAGAAAACACGAGGGATAAATGTGCCCCACGAAAAGCCCGTTTGTGAAACAGCGTCGGCAAAGCGTGAGACAGCAGAGGAGATCCGAACTGACAGCCGTACAAATGTAAACGGGATTTCCATTCAAATGGGGTGCAGAAAGGTCAATTAGCTGTAACTGGAAGATTCGCTGCTCTTAAGAGACGGACGAATTGTTGGCATTAGACGGTGACGGATATTACGGTCAACGGTGGACCGTACGATTATAGACGAACGTTGCACCTATTGCTTTGTAAATACGGAAATAAGGGTATATTTTCACTTCTGATCTACCCGTCGCGCCGAGATAGGAAATTAAATAAATTATGTTCGTTTACCTTTAGTGGAAAAATGATGTAAATTTATAATAATATCGATGTTCAATGAAAAAAAAAATAACGGACGGCGACTTTAAACGGTAAGGCATTTGAAACACGATCAGCGAGGCCCCGAAAAGAAGAGCTCAGACTATATGAACCATGGTTTTGCAGGCTTGACCACCCGGCACAAAGTCAGCTGTGACCGTTCAAACTACCGACTGTCGGGACTGGCGACGGGTGTTAAAGGCCAACTCGAGCCAGACCCGGAACCAGCCGCGCCCTATGCCGACAGCAAGACAACGAAACCCCCTCGGCAGCGCTGGCACGCGCCGCGACCATAAAACCGGCACAGGCCGTCTGAGCCGCTCCGGCCGGGCGGTCCGGACAATATACCCGGCCCAGACGCTGTTTATCTGTCAGCATCGGGTGGGCATCATCCCTGCAGCTCATAACGGTGGGGAGGGAGAGAGAGGGAGAGAGAGAGAGAGAGAAAGAGAGAGAGAGAGAGAGAGAGAGAGGGAGAGAGAGAGAGAGGAGGAGGGGGAGGAGGGGGAGGGGAGGAGGACCCTCTGAAGGAGGAGAACTGGAGTCGTCGTAAAGCTTGCCACATACGACGGGCATGCACAAGTTAATTAATTCGACTCTGACAGGAACGGAGATATGGCTCAGTGAGAACCACAAACGACCTCTGGAAAACCGCAGTGTGGCGGGCGGAGTTGGACATCCGTACGGTTAGTCAGGAGACTTCCCCACTCGAGCTGCGCACAGTACAGACGTCTGAGGGGCCAGGTAGGTCGAGGGCGAGGCGCTCACCTTGTGTGCCTTGGCGATGACAGCCAGCGACTGGAGCTCGTGGCCGCGGTGCTTGCCGTCCTGGACGCAGCTGTTACACACGGCCAGCTTACAGTCGACGCAGTAGTTGACCAGCGGCTGTCCGGGGTGGTCGGGGCAGCTGCAGGGCACGGGGTGACGCGCGCTGGCCGACGGAGCTCCGCCGCGGCCCGCCCGCGGCTCCGTCAGACGGTGCTGCGCCAGCGGGCCGCGGCTGGGGTGACACCGCTCCCGGCACGGCTCGCAGTACAGCACCTCGCACTGCTCACAGAGAACGGCCGCGTCGCGCGGGCTCGACTCGCACAGCTGACACTTGAGCACCACGTCCTTAGCCTCGACGTACCGGTCCACGACCTTCTGCAGGGTGCGGTAGCGCGGCAGGTTGTACGCGCCGTGCTCGTCAAAGTAGACGTGTTTGCCGCACTTACGACAGAGCAGGGCGAGCGCGGCCGGTTCGGGTGATCCCAGGTAGGAGGCGGGCCGGCTGCCGCCGCTGCCGCACACCACACCACTGTCCGTCTCACTGGCCACGGACAGTTTGTCCACGTCTGAGCCCGAGGTGTCTGATTCGTCCGGATCGGGCCGCACGGTCACCGCGGAGGGCGGACACTGGCGCTGCAGCGCACAGTTCAGACACATGGCGTGACCGCATGGCAGCAGCACCGGATTACTGTAGATCTGCTGGCAGACGGGGCAGCGCAGCTCCTCCTCCATGGCAGCACGCGGCGCGCCGTCCGCTCCCCGGCACAGTCACCCCCCTCCGCCGGCACCAGCAGAAGACTGACTGCACGCACGCCGCGAGCCGCCGCCGACCGCCGACCGCTCCACCGAGCCGCGCGCGCAGGCGCACTGCACTGGTCGGCACGCGCGGCCGTCGGCGGCCCCTCCGTGATTAGTATCGACGTGGTACTGAAGGTGTTTCGCTAGGGGAGAGGAGGAAAGGGGAGGGCTCTGCTCACGGTCCCGCCGACGCTCCCTTGAAAGGCTGTTTATGGTTCCGGTGGGAGGCATATGAGCTGTTTTATGACCCCGACTGCGTCGGAGGTCTGAGTCATTTTCGCACACTTTTGAAAAATTAAAGCCGCTCGTTCCGCTCTATGTGCTCACTGCTGCCCATTTCCGTAGACAGGTCATCTAATCGACTAGTGACTTGTCAAACTTGGTGATATTAAATTCCCGAGCGCCCTCGCTAATAGTACTTACCCTTACCCTCACTGCGATGGTATCGACAAAACCCATTTATCTCCCATACGCCGTACCCACACACAAATTTAATTTATATTGGCCATTAACCTTCAGCGTGAGCCCATAAGAGTTCTGCAGAATAGATATATTACACCCGACCAGTTAAAGTTGTAGCATGGAAACTAACTTATTTATTTTCTCGAATATCCATTCTTTAATCATACCTAACTCAGTACCGTTACTTTTATCAAGTTTTTTTTCGGGGCTCAACTAATCAGCAAAACTATAGGCACACTCACTTATTAACAAAACAGGAACATTTGATCTAAGAAAAGATAAGGATCATGACATTCTCTCATATTCATAGCATAGCTTTGCTAAAAATGATTTAATAATCAAAAGTAAATAAAGGAGGTAAATATAGGTACCGACCTTTCCAGTGTAAATGATAATTCTAATATGGTATCTAATTTAGGCATGAAACTAGCAGCTCCTTGCTAAGAGCTAGAAAGTGATTTCAGCTCGACAAAGGTCCGTGCCCATTGTCCATGCGATCTGATTGACATGGTCGTCTGACAAAGGCCACCGTTTGTCCGACCGCTAACAATCGACAGTGGTGATTCCGCCTGAACGCATCGTTTGCACTCCGCTCTCGACTGTCTCTGAGAGGTAGCCAGGTGAGCACTAAGGTAGAGTAGCCGTAAGTCCGTGACCCTATCTCCTGCCCCTGGAGGTTATACGCCGGCTCATTACTGTGTCGGTTACCACACCGCGGGGCATGTCAAGGAAATATCGAATTGTTGACTTATATCGAGCGGTGACAGAGGTTCCCTGTCGTTAGTGAATAGGTAATGAATGCATGGGCCGGTTAATGTTGAACACAACATAAAAACAAGAATGCAAAACATAAAATAAAGTCGTTAGTCATTCACCCTGCTCGACAGCAAGCGCCAGTGAAGGAACAACGTTGGAACCCGTGTAGCCATTTACCCTGAAAAGTGAAAAGTCTCGCATCAACAGAACGGCAGCTTATCAGAGACAATATACCGTCACGCAAGGCGTGTAGCTGTCTCACACACCTACCATCGCCCATATCCCATGCTCCCATTGTCCCACTATCACAGAGCGTTGCACGGAGCCCTCCACTGAGCCTCGCCGATCCCCGCCACGCTGCTCCAATCGGCGCAGTGTTCCAACTATATCCCAGTGCCGCCATCGCTCACCGTCCATCATTAGCAGCGGCATTACCTTGCCAGTGGCGGACGCATACGAGATAGCGACCGGGCCTACATTTTGCATGGCGAACTGCGGCACCGGTCGCGGCCCGGGGAGACTGGGACGGGTGTCGGCGGAACGCGAGAGGGGCAGGAGGGAGGGACAGAGCTGGAAATACGACAGCCGTGCCACGATCATTTGTAACACTTTTGCAGGGCAATTGCCGGAGAAAATTGCGAACGCCGTCGTCGTGATAAATACTCGGACAAATTAACGCCAGTGGCGGCCGAAAACGGCCGCCCTATTGGACCTTTTTCTTTATGGGTCAGACTTTCCGATAGCGGATGAAAAATGGACCTTGGAACGTGCCAAGCCAGACACTTTCGGTGTTGATCCACAAAAAGCTACGTGATAGCCGCGCGAGAAAACGATGATAAATGCTCTCACTTTATATTGATAACGTTCGCTGCACACTGAACACTCACTGACTGCGTAGCATACCGAGGATCATCAGGTATCACGTTCAACATTCACTCAAACGAATTCTCGGCTAAGACACCGCGTACGACACACAGAACGCTGGCAACGCTTGCACTCCTCACAAGGCAGTATCGGGCGTTCCACACACACACACACAGGGCAGTATAACACTTGTAAGGCAGTTGAGCAATGTAAGGAAGCAGAGCAAGGAGCTTCTATGAGACTCTGTGGGACAACCATAGTCATTTGACCCGGCAAATGTATGGTGTCGTTACAACATCGATACAAAATGGTTTCAGGACCAATATGAGGTCCTTCAAAGCACGAAGATTACAGACATCAGAGTTCAATCACACACACAGAACACAGATAAAAAGGCTGGGCTTGTACTCTGGTAAGATATAGCAGAAAAGGATGTATTTAATGGTTTTGTGAGAGGAAAATGATCTGATATCACATCTCGGTGTAGCATCTACTGCTCAGGGTAATAGGGAGCAACGGCTGCTCCCACAACGCGCAGTGCTAGCTCGCTTAGATGAATGTCATAAGGCGCTGTCTTTTACCTGCTATAGTTACGTTTAAAGGCATTCTGGAGGGGATCGGGTCGAGCATTTGCAGCGTACCACATGACAAATGATGACAAACAAAATACCCACCGAAAAGTACCCCGACCTAAGAAAGGCAAAGGTGGAAATAAAATCAAGCACATAGAGAAACGGGCAACTCGGCAGAGTACGCGTGGAAGATAAAAGGAAAACTGAGCGGATGATCGGACGGTTAAAAACGAAGCGAGCTTAACACACAGACGAGATCTCTACGGATTAAGGAACGGTGACCATTAAATGCCAGCGGTGCAAAACAATATCAAATGAACTATGACGCAGTAAGCAACAACTACATAAAAAAACAGCGTAAACACACGGACGTATTCTAAAATTGACAACGCTAGATGTGAGAGCTCAAGTTACTAGCGCTGCACAAATAATGCACATAAGGTGATCGCGGGTGTTGGAAGCAAAGCAAAGCAAAACTCGACATGGTACGAATAAAAATACACTATGAAACTTCCAACACGTCCGCACAAGTCTGACCAAAATGATCAACATGCTTCGTTCGCAATGTAACAAACATATCGGTGATTCTAGAAACTGAGATGAATATACAAGGGCGTGTTTCATTGACGAAACCTGAGCCCTCGATTGCCTCTGATGAGACCACGATAGTTCAGCCAACTTCGTCAGGAGCGGCGATATTGTCATCCGTGGATTTCTTCATGGACGAACAGTGTCTCACTGGCGTCAGACATAAACTCACATTTCAACAGCCTGTCTTCCAGTAGTCCCTATCCAGCGAACTCTCTCTACACACTGAGAGAAACACGGGCTTTCGGGGACCTCTCAGTCATTCTAACCGAACTGATGAGACCACAGCTCCACACCACAGGAACGAGTCTCTCCGCCAGTCGCTGAGTCGGCTCTTCCCGCCGTCCCCGGCTGTCCCATCCTGTCCTGCCGTCTCTCGCTGGGTGACCTACCCGCCCCTCAGGCCAACTGTCCTCTCCCGCTGTCTACCCTAGCTGCCGTCACTGTCGGAGCCGGACAGATCGCTGGTGGGCGGTTCGAGCGAGGTGCGCAGACGCACCCGACAGTTGCGGTTGATGCTGACGGCCGGGTAGAACGTGCCGGAGAGCTCCGTGAAGGCCACGCCGCCCTGGAGGAGGGAGGAGAGCCGTCCGTCAGTCATGAGGCACAGGGAGTGCGAGGACAATCTCAACCCGTGACAATGACGCATTTGGGCATTATGAGACAATCATACGATAGTTAGAGGTGTATCGAGGCGTTACAGTAATAATAACCCATTTCATGTCTTTCAACGGTTCGACTGTCCCTAACAAATGTTGTCTGATCATGTTTATGGATCGACCGGTTTGTATCGCTTTAGAAAGGGGCACCTTACATATAACAACAAAAATGCCAATGGGCGAAATTTCGTCGAAGCTGGGAGTGTCATCAATACTCATGGCAATAGAAGGCACCCGAAGCTGTCATTAAGTCTGCATCCAGGATCGGCCGGGTCATTCCAGATATTTAGGGTAGGCTGCTTGCAGTCAATTAGTAAAAGGGAAAATTAATTCGGTAAAACACAGATCGAACTTCAAACAGGAGATTGTAGACGATTTACGGCTAACACGGTAAAAAGTGGTGCATGAAAAAAAATATCGCCCATGCCGTTGTCCAAACTCACTTCTTATTGGGGTTTTATAAACAGTATGCATTCCGATCACACTGTTAGTGTCATGACTCGAAGTCGAAAACAGCGTAGGCAGCTCGCAATATCTGCATCTCTACCACCTCCAACACAGCCAACATCTCACATAAACCTCTTTACCTCAACCAAACCACCCAGCATGCCCTCCTCAGAACAGCATTCCTCACCAAACCCCTCTCTCTCCTCCCCTACCTCTCTCTCTCTCCAAGCCACCCCGCCTGCCGTCTCACCTGCGGCCGCCCGTCGACAAAGAAGCTCAGTTGTTTGGTGGCCAGATCCAGCAGTACCCCCACCACAGAGCCGGTGCGCACCCCTCCCTCAGCACGGCCCTCGTGCCGGCCCGAGTGCATGAACCACGAGCGCTGGGCGTCAATGTACATACTCCAGCCCAGAGAGTCAGCTCCTGTGGGACCAGCGAGGGCGGAGGTTAGTGGTGGGGTTGTGTGAGCTAACTGGCTCAGTGATGTGCTTAAATTGAGGATCGTCAGGCTTTTGGTATGTCTGAGCTACCCTAAAAGACTGACAATTAATTAGTTCGCCTTTGTCGGATGTAACATGAGCGGATTAAAATATGATCCGATTTGAACGACTTCGCTCATGATTACCTGGAGCTCGTACGGTCAGATCAAAAGAAGCCGCGCTGGAAGCTCACGACAAGTAATTAATCAATTTCAGAACAGAGGCACGAATACACTATCAGCATGAATGGCGAAACCTGAGCCTTATTACAGACTGAAATGTCATCAAACGATAAGCTACTAATACGAAAAATAAACATGAATAACAAAAGTAAATGAAGAAAGTAAGCAGCTCCCAAAACCACAAAGTACAACCGACATACATCAGCAATCGTAAATACTACGATTAAACTCATCAAAGAACGGAGTCCCATTCTAATTCCACTGCGATTCCCTCTTACCGAGCATCTGCGACTTGGTGACATCGAGCCGCGCCACGCCGAACGACGGGTCGGCGTTACCGTCGTATCTCTCCAGAGTGAACTCCCAGTAGTGGGTGCCGCGGGAGAAGCCGGTGGTGGCCAGCGCCACGCACGGCTCGAAGCTCTCACAGGTGACGGCGCTGTCCGAGTCGGAGAAACGCAGCTGCGGGTGGGAGACGACCGGGTCCAGCGCGAACCACGCCACTGTAAGGAGAGGGGAGAGCGCAGGGTCAGTCAGAACCCAGCGCGAACCACGCCACTGTAAGGAGAGCGGATATACGGGTCAGTCAGAACCCAGCGCGAACCACGCCACTGTAAGGAGAGGGGATATACGGGTCAGTCAGAACCCAGCGCGAACCACGCCACTGTAAGGAGAGGGGATATACGGGTCAGTCAGAACCCAGCGCGAACCACGCCACTGTAAGGAGAGCGGATATACGGGTCAGTCAGAACCCAGCGCGAACCACGCCACTGTAAGGAGAGGGGATATACGGGTCAGTCAGAAGCCAGCGCGAACCACGCCACTGTAAGGAAAGGGGATATACGGGTCAGTCAGAACCCAGCGCGAACCACGCCACTGTAAGGAGAGGGGATATACGGGTCAGTCAGAAGCCAGCGCGAACCACGCCACTGTCGGAGAGGGCGACAGAGAGGTCAGTTGAGGTAGTGATATCGCACCGTCTATCTAATAAAAAACACCTCCCACCATATATAAAGTAAACGTCGGAATACACAACAGTCAGTACTAAATCAGGGCGTATGCAGTGTCTAGTCCCTTACCTTCTACAGCTTTCTTCACACAACAGTTCACAACTCTGCTAATAGATGGCAGCACCACGCAGGGCAACCCAACTCCCGACCACCTCCCCAAATCTCCCTTCCACGCATCCCCCTACATCCACACTCCGCACCCAAGTAAGTCAGTCAGGTAACCATCCAGCCCCGGTGCGCGCGACAGACAGTCCATGCCCGTCACTTCCGGCGCGGTACGGGGCGCCGACGGCGGACCCAGCCGGGGACAGAGGTCCACTGTGTGGGAGCAGCCGGGTGGGGCTCAGATGGGGCGGCGAGCGGCGCGTGGCGACCAGCTGTGGGGGCTGAGACGGTGCCAGGAGCAGAGAGATAAAATGGGGAGCTCGATGCTGATAGCAGGGCGGAGATAGCGGCAATGCCAGACTTCAGAGAGGATGGAATGGGGAGATGGCAAGAGAACAATGCGCGGCATGGTTGGAAGAGCAATTATGAAGCGGAATTGCAAGGTTGGAATTGAGAAGATAGCCCAGATGTTTATGAGGAACATGAGCCCCAGCCACAACACACGAAAGATAAAGCCTAAGACACATGGAGCTCAAGACTCCAGTTGGACAACGAGAGTGTGATGACCGGACAGGATCAGTCAATATGTGTGTCTGGAATAGAATAGCGCAGAGGCCACCGTCAAGACAGTTGGGTTGTTTCAAGAGGAGAGGGAAGCGTTTCTCACCTTCAGCCGTCTGCAGTCTGACCGGCTGGCTGTAGGGGCCCGGCCCGGTGGCGTTGTAGGAGCGGATCCGCGCCCGGTACACCGAGTTGAAGTGCAGCCCGTCGATGGTGCAGACCGTTTGGGAGCCGCAGTACACCTCCTGTGGGGCAGACGGGGAGGTGAGACACCGGTCAGAGGCCTGAGAGGCACAGAGGGAGGTCAGAAACGGGTCATTGGCCTGAGAGGCACAGATAGGGAGGTCAGACATGGGCACATGGGGTAGCTCTGGTAGCAGACGAGGTTAGGTGTCAGAGGTCAGCTTCAGAGAACAATCAAGAATAGGCCAACACGGACTGCAAGTCACTGAGAGCCAAACCGGGATGGGATGCCATACGGTGGGAGTTCACACGAAGGTCAGAGTTCGATCATGAGCTGCCATCCGTCACTCACTCAAAGGGTCATGTAACCGATCACGCATGAGCATACGATTCTACCAAAACACACCTGAGCGTTCATAACCCAATCCAATGCATTCAACTCGAAGCATACACAACTACAGCAACGCAGCGCCATTCATGGCCCAACATTGCCCAAAACTCCGTCCGACCACACACAGCCGTCCCATTGGCTCCCGGGCAGTCGCTGCGTAGTTGGCAGCTCACCGCGGACCCTGAGACCCGCGCTATTCCCGTCGACACCTTGGACGGCGGCCACTAAACAGCACGCGCCCGCACTCCCACCGCCGCGAAACGCAGGCTCGTGTTGCAGCGAGAGGACGAAACAAAGGACTCCAGTGCAGAATATCTGGGCTACCTGCGACAAAACAGCGGCTGAAAAACAGCTTCCGAAGCACGCCGGGATTAGTTTGCCCATTACCTTCTGCAAAGAGGAGCTCTTCAGATGGCAGAGTGGTATTCAATGACGCGTGGGGATATAAGTCGGCGACAAAAACACCGAGCCGAAGATGTTTGTGGTAGATTACTTGGTGAAGTAGTCAGGTAGTGACCCATATTATAGTAAGTATTTACTTTTTTGGTAGGTACTTACAAGGTCAAATAAGGTTTCAGCCGTTTCTCATGTGCGGCTCTAGAAAGGGGATACAAATTGCAACAGCAGTTTTCTCGCTGTCATGCTGGGATTCTTATAACGGATTCTAATAAAAGCTCCTCTTACCAACATGTTGGTTGCCGGGACAGATACCAGCCGTTTTATTTCACAGCCATCGCATTTACTACTCAGATAAACAGCGCGATTGACTGGAACAACAAACAGCCCTCAGTCTCGCTGTTTTATATCCCGGTCTCGTTATTCTGACTCACCGTTCCTTTACTTTCCCTCCCAACCATACCTACTCATCAGGCAGCCTCCCCTCGAACCGAAACAGCTCGGTCCCCAGAGAACTAACCCTCGTCAGCCCTTAGCAGCCCATCCCCGGTCTATTGAACGGTGAACAAACACCGGAGTCCCCCTGAGACGGAGGGAACTCAGCTCGACCCGCGGCACCGCCTCGGGCGGTCACCGGTGACGTCACCGATCATTACCGGCCGTCTCGTATTCCCAGTGACGTCATAGGGTACTCGCCCGGGAGCGGCCGGCTGGGTCAGTTAGAAATCGATCCCAGATCTGGGCAGTGTGCGGGCAGCTAGGCAGCTCGGCGACAGCAGGCCTCGGACCGGTGGGCTGAGCTGACAGTCCTGGGCTAATAGCCTGGCAATTGCACGGCGTCGGCCTGGCAACCACGCACAACACCTGCTGTTTTCAGGCATCAGGTGGACGGTTTTTGGCCTAGGCGGCGAAACACGCAGACAGGTAAATGATACCAACGCCTCCGCGGTTGGCAAACGCACCAGGCTGACTAAACCGGACTTATCAGTTGTGAACGAACACGAGATTTGTTGGAATGCTGTTCCAAGTTTTTGCAAGATGCAAATAACTCCAATACCTACGCTGAATCATTCGTATAATGCACGTAGATAGATGGTTCGTCCGTCATGATTCAATACATTGCATTTTTGCAAATGGTTTGAAAAGTTTGCTCTTGAAGGACGTCAACATTGACAAATGTTCACTTTGGTTATCACATTCCCATAGTTGTCTAAGCGATATCTAGTTTCCCGATGGGGAAACGAGGTTATTGTTTTCCGTGAAGGACAACTCAGCAACACAATATCCGACAAAATCGGCCTACAGAAGCATTTCAAACATTCAGACCTGCACGTGCAGTGGTGTGGTGTCTTTCCGATCAAGGAAAATATCGCAGCTCTTGACGCACACTAAACCTTATCACCCAGTACCGATAGTTGCTGAAAGAAAACTTCGAGGGCCGAATCATACAACAAAGCCTGGAACAATGCATTGCATGGGTACGCCATCATAGCCCTCGGAAAATAATCCGGCTCTGAGAGAATTAGCCTGCCTGCTACAATACCTTCGGATCATGAAGGCTATCGCGAGCTGTACAATAAATCCTACTCACAACCAAATACTGCGGAAAAACACACAGAGAAAGTACATGAGCCCAAATAAACCCCAGTCATCGCTACTGTATCCAACAACAGTCCATGCATACCTACTATCCTATTCAATAGCGTCTGTTATGTTACCCAGCGTCTGTTATGCTGCTCGCCGGCGCGTCACGCGCCGTGACGCGTAACGCCACACCGTGACGGGTCTCACCGTGAAGGGTCCGCCGCCGCCGTCATCTAGCTCCAGGACGTGACCCTCCACAAAACTGGCGGCGTCGGCTCGCCACGACAGGACCACGCTGTTGTTCTCGGAGCAGCACTCCTCGTGGACGATCACCGGCGGGCCGGGCGCTGTCGAGGGAGGGGTGGTTAAGCACAGTAACCCATGGATGGAGGGAGAAGTGGGGTCATACACGGCTCATGCATCAATGAGGGGCCGGGAGCAGCTGCCGACAGATGGTGGCGTCATACGCATTTAACAAACATCATGAGGGATATGTCACTTCTTCTTCCTTCTCCTGTGGACGGGTGGATTGAGACACCGTCCTGGTTCGGATAGGTTATGTGAGAAAAAGCAAAAACAAACGTATAAAACTTAAATACACCGGTATATATTACGCGTGCCTACATCACCCGAAACACTTATGACACGGTACGCTTACAGGATTTCCCGCTCTACAACACCTTACATCGCACGAAACAAACAACACACTTGATATACATTACGACACCTCGCAAAACACGACACAGGAATACCATTACCAGCACACACGGGTCGGGGATATTTGGACGGTGACAGTAGCCACGGAAAACCGCAGCGCACACAGCACGGCGAGGTCGGCGGCGGCGCGACTGCCATTACGTGCTCGCCTTGGCCCGGAATCCCGGCTCCGTCGGCCACATTGATATGCCGCTTAGAAAGCTACCGTTTTTGCATGTCCTGTTAGTAACTGATGATTTATACAGTCAGCGAGGCAGCAGAAAAGTTCAAATTGGCACGTGCATGCAACCACAATAGACAGACAAAATCATGTATGTAAAGCTCGTGACGGTGTAAAGGCAGCACCGCCACACGTGATAAACGAAACAACACGGCATGGTGCTGCATTTTAACCACTTGTCATGCAAGTTCATGAGCAACTGCACATTGGCACCTGGACTCGACAGACGAAAAAAGCGTTCACGTGCACGGTAACAATGACCCCCGTGCAGGAAGGCACGATGGCGGGCATGACGTGCGGGCGGCGGAGCTGGACGGACACACCGCGTAATCAGTGCGAATCATGAAACTGTCCAGCCAGGCACGAAGTCAGCGGTGATTTAGGTCTAACTGATACACATCCGAAACTGCGCCCGTTTGTCCGACGTGATTTTTCGTCCCGGCGCATAAAATGGAACGGTTTATGTGTAAAAAAAAAAAACAGTGGGGCGTCTGACATATTCGGTACTTAATGTCGGGAAACCCGTTCAACGTGCATAAGTGCAGGGTACGAACATCCGGTTTTACTATAGATAGTCACAGCTTTCCAACCATGAAGGCGTGCCATTTCAACCATTCACAAAAACAGCACACAAACAAGCACATAGCGAATTATACGCTTCATGAAAATAACCACTAACATATGTAAGCCTCATTCATGTGCATTATATAATGCATGCCATTGCCGATTGTGTCTCATATTTGTAACATTTCTGCTCATCACATAAACTTAGCACAAATCATCACATTATCTCCCGACCCCCTCAGCCAGGGTTACTCACGTTTCATCTGCATGAAGGACATGTGTTTGATGGCGTGCTCGACAGAGGTCGTGTCCAGCGTGAGCTCCACCTGGGACTGCGACTGAGACTGAGACTGAGTGAGCGCCTTCAGCTCCTCATCAATGCTGAGGAGCACAGAGTCGGCGCGAGACTGCAGCTTGCCGCCCATCTGGGGGGAGGGGGAGATGGTCAACATTATAGAGAAAATAGCGGCGGAGGCAGTGTCAAAACTACAGCGATTTGATAAAGGGGAAACAGGTAACGTCAAGGAAATGGGGATGGGCATAACAAACTTCTACGATCGATACCCAAAAAACGAACGTCTGTAACAGTGCCACCATTAGCACTAGCCCTGTCAAAAAAGTAAAAAAAAGAACAGGTAACAGCGACACACATGGCTTAGCACACGGTGTAAACAAACCGAAAGCGTCTGCCTCACTCAGGACAGCTGCCCTACAGTAGCCTGTATACAGTGCACAGGTGCGGTCAGAACGGTGAGCACTGCCGCAGTCAATCCCGGATGAGCCGGGCCGCAGTCTAGAAAACACCGCTGTATTTCCAGACGCCGCCAATTGCAGGCCAGACTCAATTGAATTCGCTGCCAAAGTTTGCGATTACCACCAGCCAAGTTGCTCGAGGAGATTGACTTTTGCGAGCGAACAAAATGGGTATACACAGAGTTCAGAGGCGGAGTTATTTCGCCGGGGCGGCGGTGCGCACATTATCATCGGGTGGTCAGAGACCGAGAATGTTGTCGATGAATAACTTCAAAAAAAGCGCTGTAAGCAAATAGTTCAGACATGAGACGTTAAAATAAGCGATAAGCACAGCATGCTCGAAGTTACAGCAGTGATCAAACCTGCTTCGCTAGCTTTTCCATAAATCTGGCAGCTGTATCCAAGGCAAGCCCTGCATTTCTGTGACACAATTACCGGCTTCTGCTAGGCAAAGCCCACTTCAAGCTTTAATCTGCTCCCAGGTCGGCTCAATTTGCATCCAGTCGGCTTCCCTCGCAGGCGAAGCTCCAGCTATTCGTGGAACCCTATATACGGCCTTGCCTGGAACCGTGCACGGATTGCCAGGGCAACGCGATGAGCTTCGTCAATTTCAGGCCTCCTTACCACTATATCCCTACCCACGGGCTTTCTGTCACGTTCAGGCAGCTGAGCTGAGGGCTGCTTTATAATAGACTGAGATCCTATAAACGCGTGCGTGCTCACATGCATTGACTATCATACTGACTAACGCCACGCGTGCGATGACATTCTGGGTCATTCCTATGACGCCCAGCTCGTTCCACTGATGCCTGCACGCCGATTTCCATGCCGTATCAGCGATTTCCATGCAGTTTCCAGGCGCAAACAGCGGCGCGGGCGGGCGATTTCCATGCGGCTCTCAGCGGGCCTCATCTCGTAACCCCGCGTCGATACCATGTCCCCGGGCGGCGGCCCCATATCGCCAAACCGGGACGTTCATGTCACTGCAGTCAATTCCAATCTGCGCGCCGCGCTGAGCGCCCAGTCATTCCACTGATTTCCACGGCAGCCCGGTAGCGGTGGATCGATGACATCCACAGGTTGGTTTCCACGCCGCGCTGCCCGGGGCTGGGATCTGATATCCGTCCGCTCCCATCCCCGGCCTCGGGTCAGCGCCGGGCGTCCAGTCATGGCGTCTGGTGGACGGAACAGGTCGGTCCGGTCCGGTCCGGCCGCCGCCGGAGCGTCGTGACTGGGGAGCTGATCAGGGACGACACGGCCAACAGCGGCGTGACCGTCCGCAGCGGCGCCGCCAGGCCAGTGGTGACGGGGAGTAAACGGCCAGAGGATGACGGGGAGGGTTGGTGGGCAGTGGCGGAGCTAAAATAGGCAGTCGAGACGAGAGGCAGAATCAAGAGACTGGTAATGGCTACGATTTAGAACCAGAATAAGAGTAATAAAATGAAAGGACGAGCGGTGAGGACGCCGACTGGAGTCGAGACAAACTGATAGCGTGGGGAGCTAAAACGATCCTAAATGTTGACACAGATATCGAAGTATGGAACTACACTCAGCATATCCAAATCAAAATGCTCCCCTACCCTAATTTTAAGTGTTGTGACCTTTCAACTGACAATTACGAGGTTCCTCGAAATCATCGAAATCACAGACATCAAAACCAAGTTCCATGCTATCATCAGACTCAACACAATTAAAACTGGAACATTATGACCCCACTCTGCGGAGTCAATAACCGTCCCGGTCGTATCTATGACCCCCGAGCCCCGGTCATCCAGGGCCGGGCGGCGGTCCGCCGGGCACTATCAGACGATGGACTGCCGTCTATGACACCCCGGCGGGACCCGGTTCATAGCACCGGATATACTGGGTCGGCTGGAGCCCCCGATCGGGGCGGTAACTCAATGGACGGTGACCGGAGCGGGCCGGAGGTCGGGCCCGGCCGGATATTGCGGGACGGGTAACGAACGGGCTGGGCAGAGCTGCTGGGAGACAATGTGGAGAGTGGACCGAGGAGATGAATAGATGGGAAGGGAAACAGAAGCCATAGAGATAACCAGTGATAGCAATGATGCTTGGTTATATCAGTCAGCTGACCTTACACCTAGCAACACGAAGTCTAGCGAAGCATCGGTGCGTTATTTCGCCAGAATCTCGCTAATATTACCCATCAAAAATGTTATCATCTCAATCCTCCAAGAAAAACGCAAGCAACAAAGAAAATACTCAGCATGACGCAATGCACATCTGGCGCGGTCTCCTCAACTTCCCGGTAAACCCTCTTATCTGAGCCATCATAATCCTCCTTCCCACCACACGACATAAAGCTAAGAGATTCTCCGTTCCGCGCAACCAACTCCCAAACCACATCATCCGAGCTTCAGACCACGGAAACCACATCATTATCTCTCCATCTGTGTCCTCTGTGTGTCCCCAGCGCTGCACCCACCTGCAGAAAGGCCACGCTGTTGGGCTCTTTGAGCGTCTCGATGCAGAAGCGCAGTATTCCTGTGGTGCGCTGGATCTGCCCGGTCCACGAGGTGACCTGTTCCCTGGCCGCAGCCGTTTTGCGCTGGCTCTCCTGCCGGACGTGCGCCAGCAGTCGCTGTTTTCGGGCCATCACTGCGGCCACCAGCGCGTCGCACTGGTCACTAATGGCCTGCTCCAGAGCGGCGCATGACTCCTGTGGAGAATAGACGGTTCGGTCGGTCACACGTAAATGGAAGAATGTGCAGGTTCCAGCAAACAACTCATGCACATAGCTATGAATGATCTATCTCGGCCATCTGGACTTATGAATAGAATGGAAGTTTTAACCAACGGGCTACTTCAACTTTCACGTTTATAATACGTTAGTCATGTTCAGAAGGGTTGACGACAGTAATTCACCAACTATCCATTTCCCAACGACGTGACCTGTGTCCCGGCCGATAGCTCTACTAGCGTCAAGCTTGTGACCCGGGCGGCGTCCCCTCCCTTCCAGTGACCCATTTGACCCCTCCCTACTCACGCCGACTGTCTCTGGCGCCTTCCTCAGCCGGTGGATGACCTCTGTCGCAGATTTGGCCCGCTCCGAGAGAGACTGAAGTGTTCGCGAGAGCGCCGTCTGTAAGAGGCCAGAACAGGGCGTCAGCGGCAGAGTCAACGGGTTAGACAACCAGGGACGGTGGGGCATTCCACGGAGCCGTGTTGTCCTTCACGCTGCCTTTATGGGATGACAGACATACCAGCGGCGGCGCTGAGCGGGGCACAGGGTGCTGGGGAGAGGCGCCCGCCCTCGCGGTATCCGGCGCGGGTGGAACCCAGAGGGGAGGGCTGCTCCTCATATGACAGACACAACAGAAGCCTGGCGCCGCTACAGCACAGGAACACCTATCGCGGCGGTACATGGATGCTGGTTCAGCGCTGGTACTAGAAAATCATCTCACTCTCTCATGGTCAGACATCCACAGAGATAGCCTTCTCTGAACAGCGCGCATGCATTTTGGCGCAATAAACTCGCAGCGACATCAGGTATGCACTCCCGGACACAATCCTATTAAATACAGCACGGCCATGTCATGTATGCATGTATTTATGCGTCGGAGGGGCTGCAGCGGCGCGGCGACATTCCATCGTGAACATTCATTCTCCGCGGTCGGGCTGGTTAGACGATCAGCGGCACGATAGCCCGGCGGGCCGGCGTCGGTCGCTGCAGCGCTCCACAGCGCCGTATGCTGCGCGATCCCGCCACAAACACGGCGTCTGTTCAAATTAGATTCACGCCAACACCGCTCAGAATTAGCCAGCCGAGCTGTAATTAGTTGTAATTGTCGGGGCGCCGGGCGCCGCGCTGGGTGCCCCGATGGTGGGAAACAAGCCGCCCGGCGCCGGGAGGAGGGAGGGGGAACGCGTGGACCCCTGCGGCACCCCGCCGACAGAGGGAGGGAGAGGGAGGGAGGGAAGGGGAGCGCGGCCCAGCTATGTGGCCGGAACGGGGAGAGAGGAGGGCATTCAGCGCAGAGGGGCGGCCCGCGCCGCGCGGCCGGCCGGCCCTTGTTTTTGTTCGCCCGGGGACGAGCGGACCGGGCCGGACCGGCCGGGATAAGCCGAGGCCTTGTGAACCGACAGGGTTCCTGGAAGGCTGGCGGGCCGGCCGGCGCCGTGTACCCAGGTGTTCCGTCCAGGGACACGCCGCACCAGGCAACGAACGAGCATGTCACCGCCGGGCCTGTCACGACCATGAACGAGCTTTGAACAGGCTCTGAACGGGCACGGCCGGCCCAGCCGCTCAAACGGGCGTGCCTCTTTGCAGAGGTGCGGCCAGCGCTAAGCAGATCAAACACAGGAGTTACCAGAACCGTGCTGATTGGGCATGTTTCGTACAATTACATTGGACATGAGTCGTTCAGAATGCGGCGGCGTCTACATCGGTGCCGCGTTAGATTTCACTGGGGCCCGAGTTGAGCCCAGACGAAATCCAATCAGACACGTGCCGCCTGGGATTTCAATCGCAGCAGATAACCCACAACATAGTATCACCGGAGTACTGAGATGGGTCTCATCGACTTCATGACACTGACATCCTGTCCATGACACTAACACCGTGTCACCGACACCCTGGCTGACACACCACAGCCCCCGCCGACCGACGCCCGATCGTCAGGTGCTCTGAGAGGCAATCACTCCCCACCCCGGCCTCAGTACACGGAAAGTCGCTCTATGAATTACGGCCGGCGTCACGCCTCACTGAACAGAACATGGCAGTGATGACACCATCCGCGAAGCTTCTCAGCTGCGTGGCGACCTCATCGATACACAAAACACGGGAAATCGGGCCATGTACGGCCGGCTGATATCATTTTACAAGCACCGCCGAGTGAGAATCGCATGCGAGCGACCGAGCTGAATGGGTGTCACATGCAGGTGGCTGCGATAGAAAAACCGATTAGTGGAGAAGGCTACTCATCGAAGCACTATACGGCGTCTTTAGATCGGGGAGATTTGTCGGGGGTTCAGTGAAATCGCTTACTGTTTTTTATGACGCAAGCCACATGACAGGTTGATATATGCACAGCAGTTTGTGCCAAACAAGGAATACGAGTATATCATCGATTGTGAAATCGATTTCACATTGCAGGAAAAAATGTGACAGCCATTCAGTCGAACATCTGAGGCTGTAAACAATACAGGGTGGACGAGGAATGCTCACTAAACTATGCTGTTAACAATTATTCAATGGCAACATAAGAAAGGCGTAATATTATGTATCACCACTCCTAGATGGACAAGGAGAGAAGAAGACGGTGCCACCACAAAGAAACTAAAAGTAACAGCGCGTCCTCCAATAAAAACCTCCCTCCTACTAGCAGCACCCACATCTATGAGCGTATTTCACATTAGCTGCTAACCACGTCTGACAGTTCGGCGGAGCAGCTGCGCTCCCTCACGGCGGGCCGATTTTACGACACCATCCCAGTCACCCAGAGGATAAAACAGGCGGCGTACACGAGGTCCATTGAGCTCCAAACGACGCCGGGGAGTGGCACGACTGACCGCGGCTCGCAGCTGGCGGCTGTGATAGGAACATCCGCCCGACGACAGACAGACAGCTGAGCAGGTAGCCACGCTATCCACCACCTGATCAGAAGTGGTCTCCGCACCAACAGGTGGATCCCGAACGAACTCGGCGATGTGCAGGTATATACGGCTGGGGTTATATGACGATACGGGTGATCGGTTGGCGGGTGACGGTACGGCATACGGATACGGCTGACGGGATGGGAGACGGAGACGAGCTGTACTCGGCACTCGGCAGTGACTGTGGATATCACGACATAAAGATGGGGTGGTCCGTGTAGGCGGGAGCCGGTCGGTACGGCAACTGCCCGGTCCCAACTGGTTGCATTATGCTTGCTCCACCCTTCTCCCCGGCATAGAACACAGGATGGAGTGGTGGTGAGATGACGAACACACCTTCTTCATCCCTTCTACGGACATGAGACGGCGCCTCCCCCCCCTCTCTCTCTCTCTCTCTCTCTCTCTCTCTCTCTCTCTCTCTCTCTCTCTCTCTCTCTCTCTCTCTCTCTCCCTCCCTCCCTCCCTCCCTCCCTCCCGTCCCGTCAGCGGGGGTCGTCTGTAGCCGCGCGGCTCGCTCTCAGCAGGTGCGCCGCGGAGCGTCTCCACTGAAGGCCGGCCGGTGGCCAGTCGGATCGCGGTGCACGGCTCACACCGGCCGGCCGCGCGGCACACCTGGACGGCGGGGGCTCCGCTGGGGGCTCCGCTGGGGGCGCCGCGCCGCGGGACACAGCCGCGGGCACCGCCGGAGCGGCCGGCGCGGACACCACGGTCTACCGCCTCCCGTAATCGGCCATCAGCCCGGGCCAGCTGCGGTGGGACGCCGCGGGCCGCCGCCGGGAGATACAGCGCTCCGGCGGCGCCCGCCCGCCTGACGCCGGCCCCCGGCGCGTCATCTGATACCGCACGGTCCACACGCATTATGTATGTGGCACACACGGCCGGCGCTGCCGCGACTGTTTTCCCATGAGCAGCAGCTATCGGGGACAGGAGCCGAGACAGACGGCCGCAGCGGGACAGCGGCCGGCGCCGCGGAAATCGACTCGGTCTCTGTTGTTGTGGGATGGAGAGTGGAGAAGATAGTAGTTGCCTATTCAGGCCAGCCGGGGTAATGGACATCTTTGTCCCTTGAAACGAGGACACATGCCTACGTGACAAACAAACAGGATGCATGTATGCACCGTGCACACTGCCACTGCACAGACCACAAATCTGCCCGCCAGTGTGAGCAGCGTCGTTTCAGAGCTGCAGGGCGGCGCTCCACCCTATTTGATTTAGTCCCGGTGCCGGGAGGTCACATTGCCATGCAGAGCATGGTGCACGGCGCCGGAGTAGGAGGCTCCCAGGAGGCGGCGGGGCGGGCTCTCAGAGACCGGGAGACGCCCTCACGGATATCGGGTGCTCCACACGGCCGAGACCCGTCGCCGTGTCACTGAGGTCAGCGCTGGGAGCGGTGGAGAGGGAGGACCTGGCGTGTTATAATGCACGGCAGGTGTACGACAGGAGCGGCTCTGGCGCACTCCGCCCTGTGACACCAACAGCCGCCGAGGCTCAGTGTCGTCACCGGGCATCGGCTGCATTCGCTATAACCAACAAACAGCTTATATTCAGTCGGAGCTCGGGGAGACAGAATTTCATTGGGACGCTGAAGGGAGTGCCACAAAACCTGCACAGCATGCGATGTGCAACGTGCATATCATTTGGGTACCGTCCATTTGAACTACTGTGCATTCATACAGCCCATACAAAGCCTGGTCCGAGCTATAGGATTTGCGGTATTTTAAATTGGCATGTTCCGCACTTATGCATCAGGACATCAACTTCCCGATGCGATTGTAGTTTCATCGCTAAAAGTTCGCCGCTCCCATGTTCACATGCCATTTGTTCACTTTCACCCATCGAATGGACGTTTTACGCAGTAGCTATTCCATTGTTTGTTGTTACTTGCCGTGCCTTTTCATTCTGACGCCCATTCGCTCAGAAAATCCGTGTGCAAGCACGCCGCACTGCAGGCCAATCTGAAGCTTTGTCCTAGCCGACAAAAACGGACAATGATTTACGATCAACTTGGATCCAAAAGTTGGTTTATGACTTCCAAAAAGTGAACACGATCGATGATAACCAAAACTACCGCACATAAACCTTATCCAATCCATCAACCAAGCATCAAGTGCCTACCGGCTCCCACCAAGCTTCCTGCACATCCAACCAGAACCACCCATGCACCTAGCACCTATCGAAGCCGGCGCTGCCACCATGGCCAACCCCCCACCGGCCGTTCCTATTCCACGGAGCCGGATATACGGCCCTGCCGTGTGAGACCGGCCTCCCACTCCGCGAGCGGGAGTCGAGGTCTGCGGTTGGCGGTGTGTGAGCGGGGGCGGCTGCGGTCGGCACCCGACCCGCGGCCGTCGACCGCCCGGTGGCCGACCCGCCACCGACCACAAGTGGTCGGCGGCTCCGCCTCACACCCAGGGGTTTGTGCTAAACTGGACGTGACATGGGCGAGAGAAATCTGTAACGAGGCGATGTCTTCTGGAAACAGGCTGCGATGGAAGGACCAGTCGCCAACGCATGAGGAAACATATCCGATTGTTATTCCAATTGGGTCCGGATGGCGAGCTAATGATAGAGCACTTGATCCGACCAACATCTTCCTCTCTCAATCAGATAATGATACGACACCATTTACAGGCAACACCAGATTTAGCACTGAAATTTCCATACCATTGCCAGTGTAACAATGGCGTAAGACGACCTTCTTCCGGCGAGACTTTGCCCCGTATAATCAGCGGCCCTTCAACCGATACTGTTTCCTCGCTGATAATTATCCAACAGTGTCAGAAGGAAAACATACCGGATCTTCGTGTGGCAATACATACAGGCCCACCTGCACTTACAGAGCATATTTGTTCATGTCATCGGGCGGATAATCAAACGGTAGCCCAGCGAATAATCCGCACCAGATCGTGCAGAAGGTTTGCAGGTGGGGTCTTTGTTCTAACGCCCGGACACTCAAGACGATGACGTTACACCGGAAAACAATGGATGGGTGGCTGGATTACCGAAGATAAACCAATCCGATGACGGAAAAAGCCACGCAAGACATCTCAAGGAAACCTCGAAACAGATATTGATTTACGTAAACCAGCCATTATATCAACACTTAACGGAACATTTTTCTTCTCAATGACCATTCTTACGTCCTTTGAAGGTCAAAACAGTAACGGAACTACATCAGAAAAAGGACCATCAACAAAATGGCTCACACAATAGGAAGTACACACCTTATCCACTATTCAGCCCGGTTGTAACACGACAATTCGGAGCACCTATCCGACAGCACTTGGCGCCATGTCACCAATGGAGGCCCGGCGCGGCTCAGATATCGGAAATTTCCCGCACAGCGCGGTCGCCGACTGTAAGGCGTGACACCTCCCACCGTATCGTGAGCCTCATGACAGGTGCGCGCTCTGGGCCGGCCCACACCGGCTTACGAGACTGTGTGGTGTGTAACCAAAGCCGGCGCCCGGCTGGCGCAGGGGCGAAGATACGGCGAAAAACCACACGAGAGCCCCGCTGCGAACTTGCTTCCGGCACAGCGGCGGCTCGGGAAAATCAGTGCGCGGAATGGGCCGGTAATGGCGAGCAGCGAAACCCGGCGCCTGAGTTACGGCCGGCGCACTCATTTACATTACCAGCTGCCATAATCGGTAAGGCACCGTGTGTTGGAGCTGGTCAGTGAGAACATTCACACAGTGTGCGACGTAAAAACATTCAAACAGCTCGTTTAGTTTCACATCAATTCGGACTTCGTAATGAACGCAGCGCGTGAAATGACAGGAGCGGACGTGAAAGCACGAAAACATGCGACACTGCTAGTGCTAGCGTATACGTTGAGGAGTGGACCGATGGCTTTGGGAACTCGGGAAGAGAGGAACCGGCGTGCCAAAGGCGCCAGATGCGCGAAATACCACAGCGACGGACGGCCATCAGTTCAGAAGGGACGGTCATTGTGTTCACAATTGGGTGCTCTGAGCAGGGTCCCGAAAATAAAGCAGTTTACCTAATGCGCCTATGGTCCTGGGCAGCACAGGGGACGGGATTATCTCCAGGGAACAGCCATTACAATGGTCGGGCCGGACCCGGGCAGGATCAGATGGGACACGCCTCTCCAGAGAAGGATGTCGTTTGTTATTTTGGGACAGGGCAGATCTACAGGGGCCTGTGGGGGGGGGGGGGGGGAGAATGGTGGTAGAACAACGGGGCGGGACAAGGGGTAGGTTGGGTGGAGTGAGTGGGGCAGGGTCGTAAACCCGTCCCGGTGGGGAGGGACGCCATGGGGCGGGGCTGGGGACCGCGGCGGAGGGTGAAGGCGCCTGGACCGACCTTCTGAGCTTTGACGGCGTCTGCCAGCGGGTGCAGCTCGTGGCCCTTGTGCCCGCCGTCAGCCCGGCACTCGGCGCAGGCCAGCTCGTCGCAGGCGGCGCAGAAGAGCTCGTACTCGGCGGCGGGGTGTCGCCAGCAGCGCAGCGGGTCGGCGGCCGGCGGCGGCGGCGGCGGCCCGGGCGCCGGCGCCGGCAGCAGGCTGTGCTCGGCCAGCGGCCCGCGGCGCGGGTGACACCGGCGCTGACACTCGGAGCAGTAGTGGACGCGGCACTGCTGGCAGAGCACGGCCGCCGGCCGCGGCTCGCCCTCGCACAGCTGGCAGCTGACGGGCGCCGAGGCGCGGCCGAACAGCGGCAGCAGGCGCTCCAGCAGGAGGCACGGCCGGAGCGCGTCCAGCGGAGAGGGCCGGCCGCAGGTGACACAGCTCACCCAGCCGGGCTCCGGGCCGCCGGCGCTGCTGCCGCGGCTGCCGCACACCACGCCGCTGTCCGCCTCGCTGTACACCGACTCCTTGTCCAGCTCATCGTCCGAGGGCCGCGCCAGGGAGCGCGCGCAGCCCAGACACACGGGGTGCGAGCAGGCCAGCAGCACGGGCCGCACCAGCTGCCGCAGACACACCGGACACTGCAGCTCCGGCTCCATATCGTCCGCAAGAGGTGGCCTCCCCGCGGCGCCCTCCTCCGCTCATGAGGGATCAGTCACGGCCATGCACCAGTCTCGGCTGATCTCCACGCGTGGCCGATATCACGTGGCTCCTCTCACACGCCCTTTTCCCACCGTCGGGAGTCCCGATCCCAGATCACGTGCACCGCGCCGGCTCTCCCCCGTCCCCCGCGTCACAACTGGCGGGGAGCGCGCGGCCCGCGCCGCGCCGCACCGGCCGCCGCCACCCGCCCGCGGGCACATACCTGAGGCGAGCCGCCGGCGCCGCCAGAGCCACCTGTCGGCGAGGATAGGAACTTGTGTTTGAAGCCACGGCAGGCGACTGGTGCTGGCGCTGATCAGGAAAGGAGGAATGCTGAAACGAAAAGGATAACAGTCACTTCAGGATTAGATGACGAGCGAGGAGAGATCGGACATATCAAGATTATAAGCCAGATTTCAAATAACACACCAAAACATGATAGGTAGCCCTCTAGTTTCTATCGCGAATATGAATCGTAGCTATCGCGAATATGAACCGTAGAAGCCAATTGGATTCAGTACAAATTTTGAATGTGTGCGATCAGGTTGTGTGCAGTAACCCCACCGAATCAGCAAACAAAAGCGGTGGGGGCAAGCAGTTCAAAACCGAGAACGCCTGGGCAGAAGATTGGAATAAATATTGGACGTGTAATCAAAGGTAACAAGCAGGGAAAGTCAGGCACAAGCGCAAGTAACATCAGGAAGTGGAGCTCTCCCATTTACAAGCAATCGTGCACACAAATTTGATATGACCTACCATTAATCATGGAGGAACAGTACCAACAAAACAGGCAGTATGTTGTGAAAATGGTTCTCTGTATTGTAATATGTACATTCTCAGCGAGGCATGCCGCTCTCAAATGCTTCATCTTTGTACTCGGGCAGTGGACTCAGATGTAATACGCAGTATCGCACGTAGCGCAGAAACAACTACCCAGGCTGATGCGGTAACGAAGGCGCTACCCCTCGCTGTTACTATACATGATGATAACAAAGCGGATGAAGATTCTCTAAAGCCGGCCACGGAGGGAGCCGCCACGGTGAAATATGAACATATTCTCGCACTATGGTTCACCTAGCCTCCCAGTTCATGCACTCTACCTTAGTGCATTCATTGTATGTGCCACCTCAGGGCTCAGGCACCAAGCCTGCTTGGCTTCCTCAATACATAATATTCTATCGCAACTTCATCTTCTAAAGCCAGTTCACACCATCTCATATCTAAAAACCAATTCAGAGTGGTCCCGACCACAAAATTGTGACGAATCGATTTAGAACACCCGGAACATAAGCCAGCCTAACATGTCACGCCCGGCCACTGCAGTGCCAATTTTTCGTCCCCAGAAAACCCCACTCGAGCCCAGACATCGACGCAGACTGAGTTACTCTCTGATAACCGCACCATCAGCACACAACACTCCCCGTGTGACCCCCCCCCCCCCGTCTGTTCAGAGGTCCTGGCGTGACCTCTGGCGGGCGGCGGCCGCCGGCCGTTTCTTCCGCCCGGCGGCGGCGGAGGCCTTCCTGGGAGGTGAAGAGCGGGTCCGCCCGGCTGTCGACGAGCCGCCGCCGCCGCTGCCGCTGCTGCTGCGCGACTCCTGACTCTTCCGCCTGCGCAGAACGGAGCGAATGGTGAGGGACAAACGTCAAAAACAAACCGCCATTATTTACATAAATTAGGTGAGTCAGAGAGCCAGTAGTTTTCATCAAATCACTGATGTAACGAATTTAAAAAGTTCGAGCAACTAGCCATTGTTCAAGCAGTTATCTCAGACATGAATAGAAAGATAATGAAGCATATTTCCATCGTAATAAACTCTTCACACGGATCAGCGCATTATAAAACCCATTGTCAGACCCATTCCTGCCCTATAATGAAACGCAACGGCTGCCACGGTGGGCTCTCCCTCCCCGTCATTGCGACCCCCGGGACCTGGTTCCAACCTGGGCGAGCCCTGACTGGGGGCGCTGTAGCCGTCCAGCGCCTCGTGGTGGCGTTTTCTGGAGAGTAGCGTCAGCTCCATCGTGTCCATGGCCTGGTCCGGCGGGCCAGGCTCAAATATCTCCACGTTGTACGTGTTGGCCTGGGTGGGCAGGTGAAAGACAGTGTCATGTCACAGAGTTGTACCACCTAATAGAAATCGCAGCAAAAAAGGCAGAATATCAATAAACACAATATGGTCTCACTCACGCATCACAAGTAGAAGAGCGACCCGATCCCACCCCGGCCCCCCGTCTTACCAGCATCAGTGACGACAGAAGATAGCGAGCCACCTCGGGCGCCTCCTCGCCCTTCACAATATCGGCAAACGCCACGGTCGTCTTGGCCGATCCCTCGGGAAACCTCTCCAGAATTCTCGAGCCGTAGTCGTGGATATTGAACTCACTGCGCTTCTCCTCGCGCTCGAGCCGCGGCAGCACCGTCTCCTGCCAGCGGGCCACGCGCCGCGACAGCTCTGTGGACTGGACATACTCCTGCGCCGCGCTGAGGTACTCGGCCACTCGGCGCTGCACCAGCTCCTCGTAGCTGTCGGGCGGCGCGGAGGGGGGCGCCGCCGCGCTCGGCAGGTCGGCAGGGTGGTCCGCCGGGTCCGGCATGTCCGGGAAGTCGGCCATGTCACCGGCGCCGCCGTCTGACGCGGCGTCATCGGCCGCGGCCGCCGCCTCCGCCGCCGCCGCCAGCTCGTCCTCTTCGCCTGAGGGGCGGGGAGAGGGACGGTGAGAATCATTGGTTAGAATGACGTGGGAGGAACAATGAACATTGAACACATCCATTACTTGGGAAATACTTGAGCTGTGACTGCTAATACAAATCAAATGCAACTCATCTAATACAAATATCATACAATCGCACACAAAATGTCTAATAGTTACAAAATATGCGGATCCTGTATCACAAGGATCATTTTCCGTTTAGTCACGACTGACCCCTCACTCACGTTTCTGCTGTTTGATGTCAGCCAGCGCCTGTTTCCTGTTCTGCATTTCCGCCAGCACCTCGGCGGGCATTTTGGATATGACGTGCCGCAGTTGACTACGGGTCAGCCGGCCAGAATGGGTCAGCAGCTCCGTCTTCAGGTAGTCGACCACGGGCGGCGGCGGCGGCTTCTCGCCGGAGCCGTACACTGAGTCGGCAGACGCCGTCGTCACTGACGCCGCCGCAGCCGCTGCCGTCTCGGCCAGCTTCCGCTTCCGCTGCGGGTGGCGGGGAGATGGGCGGTTAGGGCACAGGAGGAACGGGATGGATGGAACGTTTGGTGGTGTAATAAGGAATGACATCGGTGGATAAAAGCACACCCACCACTTGCCTTAAATTGCAGACCAGAGACACTGATATTCCATGGAAATCATGCCCACCCATTTAGTCCTCCATTTAACCCTGTCAGCTGTAAGCACCCACTTTCAGTCTCTTTAACTTGCATACTTCGAATAAAATAACCAGAAAATCCAGCATCCTGGCGGTTTCCAAATTCCAGAGCAGCACTCTCCCCCGGCTCATACCTTGGAGACGGTCTCCTTCTGACACAGACAGGGCGGCCGCAGGGTGATCCGTCCGCGCCGGATCGGCGGCCGCTTCCTGCCGGTCTCGCCGTACGGGTTGACCGGCCTCCAGCGCTGCTCGGGCTCGGAGCCCGGCGCCAGGCACGGCGTCGCCTCCCGCCGCCGCCGCGCGCTCTGGCGCAGACCGGTCCTGAGGGAGAAGGGGAAGGGAAGGTAGGGTGTTATATGGGCGGCACCGACGTAAGCAGTAGTTTGTGCATGAAATCAAAGTAGCATTGATTAAGTGTCTTGAGAGCTTCACTAGTTTTACAAGTATCGGCTTTGTTGACAGAAATTATGAGCAGCTTGTCCGAAGTCACTACAAGAGCACCTCTAAATCTCAACTCAAAGATAAATTTCAACGATACAGCCAGACCACACCCATACATTTCAACATGCCCACGCTGACAGCCCAGCCCCAACATACCTCCGTTCTGGTGAGGCGCGCGGCGGCGATGGCGGCGGTGACGGCGGCGGTGGCGGCTCCGGAGAGGCCGGCGGCGGCGGCGACGGCGGCGGCGGCGGCTCGCACGCGTCATCCGGGTCGTCCGCGGCGGCGGCAGCGGTGGTCGACAGAGCTGCCGACACGTCTGGGGGGAGGTAGGAGGGCGGAAACGGTCATGTGAATAAACTAAACAGAACATTAGGTGCGGCTGAGCTCTTTGGCCGATTTATGGATATGAACATCAAAAGAGAGAGAACAGGAATGACAACAATAAATCACGAAACACCATTTCTTTTAATCGTGCAAGTTAACGACAGCAGGACCGTGACTGACCGGGTGATTTGGTCGGTGAGAAGGACGTCTTGACGTGATGTCTCAGCAGTGACTCGACGTCCATCTCAGTACAGAGCAGACCCGTCGCCGTCGACATGGTGCTGTTCAGTCTGAGACGAGGCGACGAACGGAGACGGTCAGTTGACGAGTATCAGCCGACAGCTCACACAATGGGATACGTTGATTCAATGCATCAGATTCATCAGCAGGCCCATTGTTTCACGTGGTCAATTATGCCACCGCTAGTCAGCGCGGCTCCAAGAGGCAGCATTGATGATGATGTGGGGGTGTACGGCGCCCGGGCTGCGGTGGTCATAGGCGCCCATAAAAGGCAGCATTCAACTAACAGCTCATGTATCAGACAAGAACAGGGAAGCATTTGATAATTCTGCAGCAACCCCTCTCCCCTCACAAACCTTGTTACCATTCATCAGTATCCACTTCCACTTCCACTCCAATACTCACAAGATCACAATGCAACCCCCCCCCCCATCCACTCCACCGCCGCGGCCGCCGCGTCCCATCCCACCTGTAGTCGTCCTTATTTCCGAGCAGGTCCCCGGCCAGTGAGAACAGCGGCACTGCCTTCTTCGTCTTGTCCTTGTCCACCAGACAGACGGGCGTCACGGGCAGGAACTTGAGCGACACCTTGTCCTCCGACTCTTCCTTCATCTGCTTCTTGCCTGGGGAGATGGAGTGAGAGGAGCTTAGCACGGACGTAGTCTGGGTGCATAAACTATTTATGCAGAATACACAGTACAAAATAACCGTTAACTTGTACAACGAACAATGACTGATGATTCCGGTCAATCAGGCATGAGGTGGGAACAAAGGCATTATGCGTTAGTGACAAAGAAGAACCCTCCAATATTATTGACAACTTACTAAAATTAGGATTAGGCTATAATAGTCAACATCTTACACTAACAATAAAAGACCGTCGAACAATGCGTCAGCATATAAAAGCACACCCAGCTGCGGACTCCCACGGTGTGGGTCGCCCAGCCGAGCACTTCTCCCCACACCACCCCGTCACTCACACATTGGCATGTCATCCACGGGAAGGAAGCCAATGGTCTCATTTGGGTCACCGCCCTTCTTGCCCTTACTGCCCTGCTGCGCCGCCACCCTGCAGTGAAGGAGCGAGATCGTGGGTTAGATGAATTCACGGACGGGTGGGTTCGCACGGCCGCTGTGGGTCTACATATAGCTGAGGTCACACCCCAGAGTAACTAGCATTCAGTGAAAAGATTAGCTAGTTGCATATAGCTTATGCGACACAAATTGCGAGCGTGAAGCTAATTTACAAGAGCTTGTAACAAACTTTGCTTTTACGACGAAAACATGGTACCTATTCTTTTTTGCTTTTAAACGCATTTAAAGGTATGAATTCAGCTTGATTCTCAAACTCCAAACTATAAACACGTAAAAGACATCCTATCCCTAATTACTGCAGGATACGTTTTCTCTGCACAATACCCGGTGACTAATTTGGCACGTAAATGCGGTCAACGGCACGCTGCTAACACTGCCCGCGGAACTTACTTTTTGTTAGCCAGGAGGTCGACCATCTGCAGCACCATCTTCCAGAGGAACTCGACCTTGCGGCTGTAGACGCACGCCGAGCCCTGAATCAGCATGGCCGCCTCGGCGAAGTTCATCACCGTCTCGCCGCCGTCGAAGGTGATGGGCATACTCGCCAGTTCGTCCAGATACTCGCCCAGAAACTGGCGGCGAGCGGGGCGAAATGTCAGCGCATTGGAATGTTAGGCCTGTGATGGCAGTCGGAAACGGTGCTGGTAGAGGATGGAAAGATGGTTACCTAGCGGAATTCGAGACGACGCTACCAACGAAATGGGGGCGTTGTTTTACCCAAATAATATATACCCAAACAATGCAATGTCGTGATTTCTTCGATGATCTCATGCATATAGGCTTATATAAAAAACACACACACACAAAGGTTCGTCTCATACATACCTTATTTAGGTCAACCTGCCAGTTTTTGGTCAGGTCCTTGATTGGGTTCAGCAAAAACCCAAACCGGGTTTCGTCCGGCGGTGGCGCCATCTTGAAAAATTATAATCTGAAATGATAAACAAAAGATATCAGCGTCACAATGCAGCGGTAGGTATACTGGAACTAGAGTTATTCGGTCGTTTGGGAGATCGTATGTCCCATGTCTATTTGGCAAAAACCTATTATGTGCTTGCAGATTTATATCCTTGATGTGGTTAAATGAAACAAAGATGGTCCCATTGTAACGATATGTAAATGAACAGTAAACAAAGACATTTAGTTCAAATGAGTTGATGGACTTGATGGAAGCATGGATTGACGCAACAAGATCATGTGATAGCCCGAGCTTGTTGGGCAGGCAGGCGCAGACCTTAACCGTCCGACCTGGAAATTCCAAGTTGTAGAGACAAATGAAAATCGAAATTTAGCCTGCCAACACAGCTGGGCACAGTTCATCTCGCTCAAAGAGTTCAACTGGTTTCGGCTCCTCCTTCTAACCGCGGACCCACAAGTCTTTTGTATCCTGCGCCCGGGGACCACAGACTTTCACCGCCGGAAATTCGATACCCTGCCAACTGAACTGCAGAAGGTCAACCATTCCAATGAAATAAAATATGACGGTAGTTATTAGTTAACGATGTAAAACGTAGGTAGGTAGGTATTATAAAATTCAGCGTACTTTCCGGAATAAGTGATCACGGTGATAAGGGTTCGTTGGCTGCATCCGATAACGTCGGTTATCGATATCGCCCAGGTAAGCAGGCGAACACTTCTGACTTTCAGCACTGTGCAGCACCGAGCTGGGCCGTCCGGCCCCCGCGACAGGCCTAAACTATCTGTCGGCGACACTCACCCACGCCCACCGGCGCTCCGGGAGACCCGTGTCGGACATGACACCGGGTCCGCCTCACGTCAATCACGATTTAAAAGTGGGAGGCCGGAGGGGTGAGTCAGCCAACACTGTCCACATTTCATATTGACCTTTAATAGAGCTTTTGCAGTTTCGGCTGTTGTTTGTAGCAAATACTAAATGTCTGTACTGAAGTTACTTGTCAGTGCAGACTATTTTGCTTGTTGACACTGTAACACTGGGTGCCACCAGACATTTTCATGCTTTAATTTTGTGTTGCTGATCTTTAACCATTACTCCAGCACTCAATATGCAAAATAAAGGGTACCTAATGGCGCAGCATTGCAGCCATGGCAATGGTGGATGTTAAAAAACAGGGGACCTGGGATGATTTGATCAAGGCTCCTGAAATTTGCTCGCACAAATCACGTGACAATTGGCCTGTAGAAGGCACCTTATGGGGGAAGAATTTGACATACTTACAAGACTAAATATGCCCTCCCGCGCCCTGTTTCCAGCATCCACTGCAGCCAACATCACTTTACAAAGATCAGGGCCAAAACTAAACGGTAAAAGTATACATTAGGTCCGAGTGCCTGTTAAAAGATAAAGTTTTCACATTCTTACATTATTTGACATCCTGAATCCAAAAATGACACTTACATGTACTGGAAACGTGGAAAAAACACCAAATCACCAACCCATTTCACTGCAATACCACCCGGCGGCATTAACACGCGACGAATGAAAAACGTGGGCGTTGTAGCGCTGCCATATATGGATTGCTGCCATTTCAGGGGAAATTTTAGGAACAGGGGTTTTGGGTGGGGAAAAGAAAACGATACGAATGGTGTGATGAAAGTGACGTCATAATTACAAAAAAAGGAACCAAACCTAACCTAACCTAACCTAACCTAACCTAACCTAACCTAACCTAACCTAACCTAACCTAACCTAACCTAACCTAACCTGCCTGAAGCCTGATGCATGACCACTTAACCTAAAAATATTTGATTTACTCTTGCCTGTAATCTCTCCTAAGGCATTGCCTTCGGCACTGCGCTGCTTCGCCGCGAGAAGTATTATGACGTCATTATTCACAGTTGAATAGCAACTGTTAGATATCATCCTTGATTTACCTGACCTTGGCCAGCTTTGCGCAAGTAATTGCCGCCCGGCACATTGCGCTCGTGTGGAGTTGGTGTGGGGTGCGGTAGCGATTTGCGGTAACTGTAAGTATTTCATAGGTGCTTTGATACTTGGTTCCAGAAGGAATAACTATCAGATATGAAATAAGGAGGTCAAAATACATTGTATAGTATGCTTTTCATAATCGGTTCGCCACTCGGACCTTATATATACTAATACCAACTAAACTAGTGATGATGTCAATCAGATACCATTTACCAACCTTTGTCCTTTAGGTATACCTACCAGCTACCAATCCCAAACGTATGGGTTATACCAACTTGGCATTTGGTATTTCAACCCTTATGCATTTTGTATTTTGTCTGTATTAGAAAATAGAAAGCATCACTTGTGTATACAGTATCAGATGCTCTAAATTTGGTAAAAAGTTGGCATTTGAATCAGTTGTAGAGTCTAGTTTGGTTTTTGATATTTTCCAATCATTTCTGCTGGTATTTAGTTTGGAATCGGTTTCCATTTTTTGTATTTACCATCACTAGGCCACCAGAACCAGGATGTGCAGTGGCGCGGCCCCACAGGCTAGATCTTAACATTGATGAGACATTTCACAGGAATAATGGGTATTAGTAAGCCTGGCGTCCCAGGAAGATGCCAGATTGGGACGACGGAGATATATACCAAAACAAACCTGTGAAACAAGACATATGATTCTTAGATTGTTATAATTGAAAAAAACAATTTTCATCATTATCAGTTTTGAATTTTAAAATATTGGATTTGAAAAGTAAAATAATACAAAGAAATCCCAAATTGAAATCCTTATCACTGTCAAAAATAAAATTATGATTCGTACCTGCACCAGTACTTGTCTCAGTCTCTGCACACCTTTCACTGGCTTTGAGCTTCTAGAAATGATGGAAAATGTTCAATGAGCTTTCATTGTCTTTACGCAAAAATGGGGAGTAGGAACGTCCCTATTAATTATATAAAATCGAGGAAACAACACACAAAAAATGAAGCGACAAATTTGTTTTGCCTCAAAGTTGACAATTGTGGCGCAGGCATTCCCTCCACTTTTGATTTATGAAGTTATTTTGCTACCAAATTTACTCTGTTTCGCTACTGAGAAAGAAGTGGTTTGCTGCTATGGTAATATATTAAAATTCATTTATATATTCTGATCCTTAAAAATTCCATAGATCATATCATCAAGGAATATTCATATTCCACAATCATCTAACAGCAAAATCGGAAAAAAGGTTTTAAAGGAAAAAGTAAAAGTTAGGAAGGGGAAAAAATCACATATAGGCATTTTCTGCGCAACTAAGACCAAATTGATGCATACACTTGTTCGTGATAAGAAGGCATGGCTAGGAGTGTTTTGAAGAACATTTATTTTTTTCTTGTGGCATATTTCTGTCGATATTTTGCGTTATTCATGTTTCTCGAAAATACTTGCTTCATTGTCATGTGGTAATTGTACGCAAGGTTAATGTAGCAACAGAGTCATGGCTGCAACACCGCTAGAAACGTCCTGTGTTGGATAATGTTTTGCTTTTCATTCTAGTTCGCTGTGAAAAATGTTGGAAAAATGTTGATCTCGGGTGACTTATTACAGATAGTCGAACACTATTTAGTGCCCCCTGATGCAGGCCTTGATGGTATTCTTGCCTAATGCCGGTCACGGTGGGCCTTGCCTAATGCGTAGCAACGCTATGATTGCCCATGTGCAGATGAATGTGGGATCAGGGAGCATAACCTGCTTCAAAAGAAACGTCTGTTAACATGTGTTCTGATAAAAATGTTTTATTTTATTTTCAGTGCCAACTGCCAGCCCACTGGGTTCTACTTCTAGCAGTACTTAAGATGAACAACGTCTAGTGGGCACAATAGCATTTCCACATGATAAATTCCTGCTAAAGAAAGGAGGCTGGTTAAAGGCTAGAGCATTAATGGAGGCTTCAACAGAAGAACCAGGTCCAGATTCAGATTTAGCAGCTAATAAACAAGGACATGACAAATCTACTGAGGGTGTTGCTGATCAAAGGCTTTGTGTCACAAGTTCTGCTTCAACAGAAGCTGTGAATCCCTCACCAATTCGCACTGCCCCAGCACCAGACACAATGCCAGCTGGTGAGTCAGCTGCCCCAACCTCTGACCCAAGTCCAACCAATCATAAAGACCAGGAGGGGGACTCAAAGGCAGCACCCTCTGCTGAGTTGGCTAACTGCAGCCTGGACGATGAGCCGATCGTCTACAGCAACTACGAGAGCGAGCTGCAGATGCCAGAGATCATGAGGCTCATCCAGAAGGACCTGTCAGAGCCCTACTCCATCTACACATACCGCTACTTCATCAACAACTGGCCCAACCTCTGCTTCCTGGTAAGACAAACTTATATGCATGAAAACCTTGCTCACCAGTATAGCGCCTTTTGGGGCGACTAACGGAGATCACTTGTAAACGTAACTATTCTAGTCAAATATTATAGGCTGCGAGCCTCACATCGTCGTTCACGAAGGTTCTTGTCCAACTCTCGCTCGTCCTATCCCCACCAGCCGGTCACCCTCCTGCTTCCGTCGCCAGGCGCGTCACGCCGGTCGTATTGTAGGCGCCATCGTCTGCAAGCTCGACTCGCATGACTCGCACACCAAGCGGGCGGTGACCAGTCGCGGCTACATCGCCATGCTGGCCGTCGACCAGCAGTTCAGGAAGAGGCGCATCGGTGAGTGGTGCGTGGTGCGGACACCGCTGGTTTAGATGGGGGTGGGGGTAGCTGGGAGGGGCATGTGTTAGGCTGGAACGGGCTGGGTGAGTTTGACTTCGCTGATCCTCGCTGGGTAAATAAGGATGAGGAAGTGTTTCATGTGACAAGTCTTCAGCTTCTGTTGCAGTTGCTAACGTTTTTTGTCGATTTTTTTACGTGTTTTATTGTGCGTATACGGTATATCCTTCTCAGTAAGGTACCAGTTTTAATAGTTCGCGATGATTTCGCCCTTTTGCGACCATATAAAGCTCTTGTCGCCGGTATACCCCCTAACGACTCCGTCTCCCCAGGCTCCTGTCTGGTGCTGAACGCCATCCGTGCCATGGCCGCCGATGCCGCCGACGAGGTCAGTCAGGTGACGTGTTGGCATATTTCTTTACTTGCACATGAAGCATGCCATCTGTCGTATTATGAATGCTAACAGTTTTTTGAATTCGGTCGCTATATACCGTTGTTTTGGATAACATTTATGGGCCGATATCGTGATGCTGGTAACGTAGATTTCGCATTTCGACCTCTCTTTTTTCTATGTTGTCCTCAACAAAACAGTATGACCGTTGTTTTTTCATCGATCTCGATCGGTCCATTTCTGTCCTCTGTCGTCACCGACCGATCGTCTCGCCCCAGGTGGTGCTGGAGACGGAGGTGACCAACAAGGGCGCGCTGCGACTGTACGAGAACCTGGGCTTTGTGCGCGACAAGCGTCTGTTTCGCTACTACCTGAACGGCGTGGACGCGCTGCGGCTCAAACTGTGGCTGTGGCCGCCCTAGCCGGGCCGCGCCGGCCCTCCTGCTGCCAGGAGCGGCCGCTGAAGGGATATTGGGTGGTTGGGAGGGGTTGGGTGGTAGCCATCACTGCACATAGACTCAGGACTTTGAGAAGCAGTGCTGAATGGTGACGTGGTTAAAGTGAAATACTGCGGCATTTCTGTGGAGAAGGTGTTGAGAAACATCGTTCATTGGCTCGCCTGGGACCGAACCGTACACTGCGGACCGGGCTAGTCTAGTGAAATAACCATATCAACACCACAGAATATCTGCCTATCGGACTGCCGACCAGTGAGGACATATCGCCGATGTGGCGGCATTGTTGGACTGAACTGTGAAGTCACCGCCACTCGTTGATGGTTTCGGATTCTGCCACTCGCTGCGCCTGCCATGTTAAACATTATTTGTTGAGTGGTCATGTCAAACCATACTGATAGTCACTGAGTCATGGTTGCATTGTGGTTACGGTAGCGCCATATTTGGCAGCATCAAGAGCTTCAAGTCAAATCATGTGTGCGTGGTAGTGAATCGTGGTTCAGCTCATGCTGGTGTGAATTTAGCATGGCCACTGTTTGATTCGCACGGCTGATGTCTGAGTTTGTGGGTTGATAGACCGGGCATGCATTTGTACGACAGAGATAAGTTATACCGTTCACACCCCATCAAGTTGTCATAACTGCGAATAAAAGAACAGGAGCGTGTTACCCCGCACTTTGCGACTTTCTGCTTATCTGTCTCTGTTGGGGGATGGGGGGCTGTCAGCCGCCATGGGCTACCGTTATGAAGTCTACTTGGCTGGTGCTGAGGTGAGCCGTGCATATTTTCTCGTGACTTATGCGAAGGAAGGAGACTTCTGTGGGTGGACCTGCCAGACCCAAAGGCACTCTGCAGTGTGAAATCTATCGGCCTAGCCATCTAGTTTCTGTAGGTAGACATTCATAGTTCAAAGAACTGCGCGAAGATCGAAAAGACACCGTGCAGCGCCTTGCCCGCAGTCCCCCTCCCCTCCCCCTGAGCCTCCCGACCCCCACCCTTCAAGGCCGGCTCTGACGTCACGGCTCAGGTGGGCGGATCGATGGGCGGTCGCCGCGCTCGCAGCGCCCTCTATTCCGAGTGTAGAGACGTGGGCGATTGTGTTGTCTGTTCACAGCTGATCGGAGAGTCAGGTCGGGAGCGTGGGGCCCGTGCGATCACGCCACTTTTCTGCCACGAGGGTGCTTTCACTTTCGGGGAGCCGAGATCAGGTGGGTCAGCAGCTGTTGGTGATTGACATTGGACTTCTGTGGGACGTCTTCTGGAATTTGGCACCTGAAACAATGGATCAGGAAAGCAAGGTAAGTTGAAGTTATTTGTATTACTATTGGACTCAATGATCATTGTTGTTGTTGCCACGATGTACCTAATTGTTTCAGTTTGATGTTCCTGTGACTACATACTTGTGACTATGATGTTTCTATTTCTGTAAATTGAGTGAAAGGGTGCTGCAAGCAAGGCTATGAATGAATGAGATTGAGATGGATAAGTGAAATAAGTGATTTTTTATTAGCCAGAATCATGCATGAGTTTTTCCATGGTGCAACTTCACAATTCAACTTGTGAAACCAGCTAGAATATTCTTGACTGAAATGATTGTTTTCCATTGAAGTGCCCGTCTCCCTAATTATATGATGTCATGAATGCTTGTGTGCCTATATGGCTAACCTACAGTTTTCCCCGTCTTGACTGCCCTGTGACATTTTATAGCTGCTCTAAATACAAACAGGTCATGATTCGTGGGGTGCTCAGTGTCCAGACCTGCTGGTTCAGACAATTCCAGGGCTGCGGAGTCGATGGATTTTCGGCGACTCCGACTCCGACTCCGACTCCGGCTTTCAAAAACCAGCTCCGACTCCGACTCCGACTCCGGGCAGAATTGTCGACTCCGACCGACTCCAACTCCCGACTCCGACTCCGCAGACCTAGCAGGGCTGCGGAGTCGATAGATTTTCGGTGACTCCGACTCCGACTCCGGCTCGGGTTTCTAAAATCGACTCCGACTCCGACTCCGACTCCGGTCACAACTGTCGACCCCGACCGACTCCGACTCCGACTCCGACTCCGCAGCCCTGGACAATTCACCTTAAAACAGCGGTGCAGCCACGGTCGGCTAAGCTCACGGTCGGCTATGAGCCGGTCCAGGTCCGACTCTGCGACTCAGTCCGGTCGGCAGGACTGGGCGTGGTCAGGAAACGGCTCCTGACCAGCCGCCGCGGTTACCGCCGGCCCTGGACTCGAGGTCGGCGAGTGGCGAACGCCCCCCCCCCCCCCCGCATCCTCTCTCTCCACGCCAGCGGCTGACGTGTTTCCCATTATCCTCTGCTACTTGATCGCAATGGTCACATTCTCTCAGTAATGTGTCACCGTTGACTACTAGTACTGACGACCTCGTAGTTATGACGTTTCAAAGCGCTCTCATGACATTGTTGCCACAGCCGACACCAGAGCATCAAATACGCTTTGTGTCGAACACAATATCTAGAAATCGCGCTCCCTTTCTTCCCACTACTTCGGCTTTAGGCGGTAGTTGCTGACGCCTCGAGTCAATGCGCATTCCATTTCCCACGGCCCATTTCCTACTGCACCAGTCGCCGGTAGGTCCGTGCAGGCTTGCAGAGTCGGGGGGCCCCGTACTATCGCGAGAGGGCGTAACCGGACCCTAACGGCACTTCTCCCCCCCCCCCCCGCCGGGGAGGGGCGTGTTTTGATCGATGGGAGACACACAGACACGCCGACAGGAAATGTGACCGAACTCTAAACCAACAAATACTCTGTCGGGAGATGCTTCTCGGGTCCAAAGGCCGCCACTTCATCAGTCACTGGTCCTACCGAGAAAGTCCATGCTGGTCCTCGTTAGATCAAGTCCTGCAACGATGATGATTGTTGTTTGTCGAAAAATTGCATTGACTGGATATTTTAGGACTTGATCTGTGGTGACGATGAAGTTGGCTCGACACGTCGTTATTCGATACCGGAATTCTTAGTTTGGTCGAGTTTAACTTTGCTGCTGGCCTGCCTGTTACCACTGTTCATCTCAAGCCCCCCCCCCCCCCTCACCCCCATCACACATCCCTCGTCCGTTGTCCGGGCAGTGCTGAAACTTTGTACCATGACTGACTTATCTCACCCGTGTCTGTCTGCAGCCCGCCCAGAACGGCAGTGTGAACGGCTCCGGCGAGGGCTCGGACATCTTCCCCCGCTCGCTGCTCAAGCAGCTGGACTGGGCCGACTATGCGGACAAGTTCCGCCCCGCGATCACCGCGGAGCAGCCTGGGGATGGTCTCCTGGTGCGGCCACTGCAGAAGGAGGATTACGATAAAGGTGGGTCTGGTTTCAGGGTCTGGAGGGTCTGGTTTCAGGGTCTGGTCTGGAGGTCAGGGGTGAGGTCTGGTTAGGTCCTGTGTGGTTTGATGTCAAATGTTTCATCGCTCACGCGAATGAGCCGTTGGTGAACTCATTCATGAACGTAATTACCAAGTCGTAGTCACCCGATCATTTCCACCAGAGAAAGTCAAACCGCGATACACCAGCCGAGGTAGATTTGGAGACGATCCAAGACAGCCGACGCGGCGGCTCGGCGACGCTTAACGAGGTATCTCCAAGTAATCCTGGTACAGCTTTGACAGTGACGGGTCCACTGACCAGTGACCAGTCCACCCCCTCGTTGGGACGGCGGTGGGGCCGGCGCGGGGCGGCTGCCGAGCAGGAGCCACTGGCCACCGTACCAGGAAGTCGACCGGCTCACCTGAGCCCCTCTCCCCTCCCTCTCCGCCTCTCTCCCTCCCAGACCGGCTCACCTGAGCCCCTCTCTCCTCCATTCCCGCCCCCTCCCTGCCAGACCGTCTCGGCGCCGTCCGACGACTGACGACCTTGGGAAGAGCGGGTCCATCTCGGCCCATCTCTCTCCGCCGTCGGCCGGTCCGCTCTGCTCTCCCCCCCCCCTCCCAGTCTACCCACCCCTCCCCATGGCACCCGGCCGGCCGGTCCGCTCTGCCGTCTCCCCACTCTTCCCCAGCCCCATTCCTCCCCACCCCGCCCCATGACACCGGGCAGCCCCGTCTCCGCTGCCGGCGTCAGCAGACCAGATGCAGGGGAGGGTATCTGGGTTAGACCTGCCCCGTGGCGGGTGGGCTGATCACCGTTTCATCATGCGTAGCTGGCGAGACATGAGCCTCGAACACGCACAACGCAGACATGGTTGACTTTCACCACCAAAGGGTGATATGATCTGAGAGAAAATGAGTGTCTCGCCTTCTCTTGCGTCTGCATTTGTTAATAAATTAACGTTCATATTTAAATTTTAAAATAATTTTCTTGTCTCATAGTCGTGCTAACAACTGGCTGTTCGTTGCTGTTTAGCCCCGCTACGAAGCCCTTTTGCTTTATTGTTGCCATTGAGGCCTTGAGAGAACAGACCAGTTCGATTACCGGCATCTCAGTGTCATTTTGTGATCATAAATTGCGACACACGATGTCGAAAATGTCCAGGTAATGCTAGCACCAATAGTAATGATCAGCTTTAGAACGCAACAGACGTGTAATTTTCGTCTTGTCATTGGGTACCTAACATTCAACCATCCATAACACAATCACCTGTACGTCCTTCGCCCCTCCCGTCTCCTGCCTTTCTCAAACCACTGTGAATAACCTCTCCCGTCTCCATGCCCCCCAGGATGAGCGCTACCTTCGTGGACCGGTTTTATCGACCCTGATAGGCTTGTCAGTCAGTTCCGCCCGCGCCTATCGCGTCCTCCGCTTCTACTCCGCTGCTATCAGTTCTAATTGCAGGATTAGCGCTATCGACTGCGATAGAAGCCTAAGAGGGAACCGTGAGCGTCAAACTCTGCGTAGTGATTGGCGTATCAGTGGTTTAGACTTAGAGTGCTGCTTCTGATGGTAGATAGCTGATAGGAGTCGGTAATAGGAAATATTGTCGATGGCTGTTTCAGGTAGATGATTAGGCCCCAGAAAATCACTTGAGGACGGGAATGTTGATAGGATGCCATGCTATATAGGAGGGATTACAGCTCAAAGTTGTAGCTATCTTGTATTGCGTGGTTCCTGGCGTGTCGTGCTACCCAACACTACAGTACCGGCAGTCCAAGTAAGGTTGTTTAGAAAATTGATTCAAAGAAAGACAGCCGAATGACCAAACGCCCTTCCAACGCTCGGTTGCTGTGTATTGCCAAAAATATCAAATCATTCAAACGCCGGCATATTCTATGAACGTGATTACGAGATCACGAGCTCGTAAAATCACAGGCGTTCGTAATACGACAAACTGTGCTTCCGGGGCCGACCACGACCCGGCGCTGGAACCGGCTCCCGGCTCGGCTGCAGGCCGTCTTGTTAGGACGGTGGAGGGCCCACCGCACTCTAGCGGTCCACCTTGGACACAGCAGCTCCTTTTGGGGTGCCGTGACGTCTGTAGCGCGTGCCCCGTGCGCGGGCCGGCAGTTGGATGGGATGTGTGATAGTCCAAACCGGGCTGTGATGGACCGTGTCGGCAGGCGGCGTCTGGCATAATGAGAGCCTTGGAAGCTCTGTAGGGCTTTGACCGGTCGGTACGGTTAGGGGTGGAGTGGGGATGCTGTTTCTGCTTTTATGTGGAGCCATCATGTGCTTGAACCCGCCAGCCCTTTTTATCAAAGCAGCCATTCCGATCCTTCTTCACGTCACATTACGTTATAGTACTGCACAGCTTTACCGCCCCGTCTTTAATCGGCAGCCAGGTCAGCCCGTCTGTTGTTCCATTCACCGGAACTTTGTGCGTGAGCACGATGTGCGATATGCTGGCTTGTTTGTGTGTAGGTATACGGTTATGCCTGTCATGCGCCAATGTGTCTGACATTTGGGTGTATCTATGTGCCGTCAGGTTTTCTGCAGCTGCTCGGCCAGCTGACGGAGGTCGGGGACATCTCCCGGGAGGACTTCCTCAGTGAGTAGTTATGCTCAGTATCTAACTTATACTCTTCTCTACGCCGTTATAACTCCGCCAGCATTGTACGGTATTAACAGTGCCTTTACACTTAGGGGAAACCGTTGGGACATTTCTCGCCATACCATCGCATTTGCATTGTTCCGTCTTCGTGTATGTGCCGTTTTGTCTTCATCTTGTTGCCAGGTGTCGAGATATTTACGCATCACTGACGGTGGTAACATTACCCATTGCGTTAAACAGAAATGAGGACAGAAATTTCTGTCCTCATTTCTGTTTAACACAGTGATCAAGGTATTTTCATACCGAAATTACCCATTATCATATCTACTCGAGATCCACTCTAAGCCTCCCGCCGTCATGACTGGCCTAAACCGTATCCAAGCTTCTCTTAGCGACCACCTGTCCCTTTTCTGACGCTCATGATCACGCCTCGTCCCCGCAGAGCGCTACGAGGCCATGACGGCGTGTCCAAGCACCTACTACCCCGTTGTAGTGGAGGACGAGGTCAAAGGTCAGGTGGTGGGCGCCGCCACCCTCGTCATCGAACAGAAGTTCATCCACCACTGCGCCGTGGTGAGTGTGACCCGGGGTCAGCCTTTCTGATAGTCTCCAGCCAGAGTAAAGTTTTCCTGGTTTCCAGAGCTTTTCCGTTAAGGATGAAATGATATAAGAATCGCTAAATTATTTGCCTGCATGAGCCTGTGCCTACTGTAGTCGTCGATGAGTTTTGTCCATGTGTCGTGTTTACGGGCACTGAGATGAAACCAAGCCGTAGTGTCGGGGGGCAGATCACGTCTGTACAGTGTTCTACGACGACACCCAGTCGTTTTGATGGGTTCTGTCAACAGTTTTTGTTAGTCTCCAGCCAGAGTAAAGTTTTCCTGGTTTCCAGAGCTTTTCCGTTAAGGATGAAATGATATAAGAATCGCTAAATTATTTGCCTGCATGAGCCTGTGCCTACTGTAGTCGTCGATGAGTTTTGTCCATGTGTCCATGTGTTTACGGGCACTGAGATGAAACCAAGCCGTAGTGTCGGGGCATCACGTCTGTACAGTGTTCTACGACGACACCCAGTCGTTTTGATGGGTTCTGTCAACAGTTTTTGTTAGTCTCCAGCCAGAGTAAAGTTTTCCTGGTTTCCAGAGCTTTTCCGTTAAGGATGAAATGATATAAGAATCGCTAAATTATTTGCCTGCATGAGCCTGTGCCTACTGTAGTCGTCGATGAGTTTTGTCCATGTGTCCATGTGTTTACGGGCACTGAGATGAAACCAAGCCGTAGTGTCGGGGCATCACGTCTGTACAGTGTTCTACGACGACACCCAGTCGTTTTGATGGGTTCTGTCAACAGTTTTTGTGTCGCTATGACCACTTATGATGTGTGTTTATAGCCTGGGAAACGAGCGTTTTGTCTGGCGCGAGTGGGGTGTTGAGTGTCAAGGATTTTTTCAATGAACTTCGTTTAATTACACCGGTTGGTTTATGCTCTTTCTGATGAAAAGTTACCTTTTTCTCTAGCCTTTTGCCGCTTAAAAACTGTCACGCCATCGTTTCTTTTTTCTGCTTAGAATGTCCCTACGGTCCCTCAGAATCTATGTGGTGCTGTGTGTTCGCTGTGACCTCGGGGTGGCGTGGTATTCTGAGAATGGCTGGCGGTAACGTGATAGGGTGACAGTCAGAGGCGTCTCATATGACCTCCGACACTTTGAGGCGACTCGGGGGCACTGTGGAACGACTGACGGCACTGGCAGACCCCAAGTACTTTGGTACCGACAACTGTTTTGGAGCGACTCTGTTGACCCCAGACTGATCCGTTTAGATCAACCGACCCAATAATGAGTCAGTGACCTCTTCAGAGAGGCATCGTGGATCCATCCGAATTCAATCCGACTTGATGCTCTGTAACGCTGGCTAGGTCAAAGGTCCACCTAACGAACTCCGTCGACTGACCCACCGCTTTCCGTCACGATGACCTCTGGTACTTTCACGACTGACCCGAGTCTCCGTGAGTGGTACTGACCGGTGTCCGGTGCTCTCCGTTACAGAGAGGCCGCTTGGAGGATGTGGTGGTCAGCGACGACTACCGCGGCAAACAGCTGGGAAAACTGTGAGTTAGAGACGGGACATTCCGGCCTTCCTCCCGCCTGTCATAATTGCGCAGAAATACACTCACTAGTGAGTCAGGATCGTATCACCCTTCTCTAGTCAAAGTCTATTAAGGTTAAACCATGTTAAACCACTTCAATGACCCTTATTTTGCTTTACTGTGCGGGGTTTGTTTGTTTGTTTTGTTGGGTTAGGCCCTTTCGGTCTGACAACACCATTTCAGAGTCGGAAGGATGATGGGAATTAGGGGGAGACATTTGTCTGAGCAGATACCCTAGAGAGTCGCCGGGGCTGAGCCCGTCCGAATGGACAGGCCGACCAGGCCCCCCCCCCCCCCAAGCACTCTCTGCACCCGGCTACGGGGTGCGCTCCCTCGGGAGCAGCGTGCCGCTCCAACGCTCCAAGGGAGCAGCCCGCATGAGATAGGGGTGTCTGTCCAGCCTGGAGAAGGGTTTGCGGCTTGGAGGAAGAGGATTTGAACATTCTGAGGATGAAAACGACGGAACGGGTGCCCTTCTCCTTTGGGAGGTGTCGGGTTTTGTCACCCTGGTGTGCCACGTCCTGACCCCTGTCCGCTCTCCCCAGGCTGATCGCCGTCATCACCCTGCTGGCCAAGCGGCTGCACTGCTACAAAATCACGCTGGACTGCAAGGACGTCATGATTCCCTTCTACTCCAAGATGGGATACACCAACGAGGCCGGACGCGCAAACTACATGACCATCCGCTATGACTGACATCTAGTGGCAGCTCTAGGAAACGGTAGTTAATGTCTACGCCATGCCGCGCTCCGGTCAAGGCGGGGCGAAGTGGATTGCTGACTCGTGTTTCGCCCAGATTTTGCCAGTTTGCATCGATTTTTAAGAAAATGTGGTGGTTAGTTTCCATTCCCAGATCCGGACACCGACGCAGCCCGCTCAACCTTCGCTCACCGAACCCAGTGACCAATGCTACTCGAATTATAAAAATGACGTCACTGGTGTGCGTGATGACGTCACTGTTCTCGCACGGTTTCGTCATCTGAGTGTAGCTGGGGTTGTCGGACACAGACTGAGCATGGAACTCGCCATCCTCGGCTCCCCAGTGAAGACTCAGGGTGGAGGTAGCGGCAGCAAGGTCCGAGCATGGTGGTGGTGTGAATGCGTCGAACGATTCTATTTTTATACGCGTTTATCGATATTTTACAAATCGTGGCAATGTCGGGGATCTTCAGATGGTGTTGCAATCAAGGCCGTTGCAATATGAATTGTTCGTTTGAGATGCAAATATTTTAGCATGAACTATTTGATGCCAGTGATAATTATCGAACACGGGTGGATGCGATCATGATTGTGATTATAAACGTCGCCCGAATCGTCCGCGAACAATTTATCGAACATGTCATCTTTTATCATGCAATTGTCACCACTTTCACACGATCGATGCCTCTTATTTTCCTCTCTAGATCATCGGTGGTGACGATGAGGAATTGTGGCTCCAGTCCTCAGCTCGGGGAGTCTGTATCAGTGACGCTGCATTTTCGGCAGCTCCGTTGCACGGCGATTGCTCCCGAAACTGTCTGGCAATGTTGACCAGTGCTGCGTTTTGTTCAGTTGCAAATGGATTGCAATATATTTTGTACAAACCTGTTGGGTTGCAGACAGTTTTTGAAGGTTGTTTCGCCCACGGACCCTTTGATATTACCCCGTGATTGAATGGCAGCGTTGCCATTGGTGCCGATTGCGTCTCTGAAGACAAGGCGTTGTCTCGTGACGTTTTATTTGCACCAATTGCACCAAATGGCATAGCCAAGTCAGACAAACGACCAACTCGCGTTACAAAAGCGAGAGCAAACAACATTACACCTAGTTACCGCGCCCATGTGAAAGGCTTCCATTGGTCCCAGGGTCCAAATATGTGCACCAACCACCGATCGGTAGCCGGTAGCCGCCTAAATACCACACATACATCTACTTGAGCTACGTGAAACAGCCTCGTCCGCTTCAAATAAAATATATGACGATCACAACAGACAATAGATATACGTGCACGATCCGCCACGACGGCGGTATACATTGAACAACGGCTGTCGAGTATAGGGTATCATGTGACCGTGTGGTCAGCCCAGAGTGGTACTATGGGTTCATCGCGGGCCGTATTATCGTCAGAGTGAAAAACAACAAGCATGCTATCAGCTGGGCATCGACACAAGCTGCCACTGCATGCTGGTCAAGAGACTATTGAAAAGTGATCCAATACTATAGATCCAAAATTACAAATGAACGGTGTCACAAAACTGACTAGGCCAAACCACTCGATTGTATCGATAAACTTCAAGCACCTCTGACTTCTGAGGCAGGACTGCAATACTTAGACGGGAACAAAACGTCCCAAAAATGGAAGACGACGAAGTCGGAATACCCGCACCCGTACGTCTACCGCCTTGTCTGGCAGGCTCTCTCCCGTCCCGCGTGTCTGCTGTGACCAGGGCTGCGGAGTCAGAGTCGGTCGGAGTCGACAGTTCTGACAGTCTGACCGGAGACGATGATTTCTGAAAGCCGGATTCGGAGTCGAATTCGGAATCAGCGAAAATCCAGACTCCACAGCCCTGGCTGTGACTACTCCTTATTACCCTCCTCGGCCTCCTCATGGGACTGTCCTAGATGTCCCCCATTTAACTCGCCGTCTCTACTTTGGTCTGAAGTGATTCTGCCGCCGTTTCTCGACACATCGCCTTCTGTTCAGCCAGACTGTGCATCAAGTCACCGCTCAGCCCGACTTGGGTTTGAGGCCGTCGCGGACGTCGGCCGGGATGTGCTGGACGTACCAGTCGTGCTCCACGCCGGGCGCCGTGGCCAGTACGCCCGTGGCGTTCATGTGCTGCACGTCGGCCCCATAGCGCAGCTGGACGCCGTGGATGTCGGTCAGTCGGCCGCCGAGCGCGGTGAGGATCGCCTCCGGTGCACACGTGTCCCACTTCTTGCAGCCAGGCGAGGCGAACACGTAGGCGTGCGCGCGTCCCTCGAGCAGCAGCATCACCTTGTGTCCGGCGCCGCCGACGGCCAGCACCTGGTCGGGCTGCAGGGCCTGCAGGGCGCTCTGTACCAGGCCCGTGCTGTGGCTGCGGGTGGTGGTAACGATACGGGAGTCGGCCGGCGGCGCGCGCGGCTCGAAGCCGGCCACGCCGCCGCCGCGCAGACCGAATATGGTGCGCCCCTGCGGCTCCGACGGGTGCTGGTAGTTGAAATACGGCTGGTTGATGACGCCCGCCGCGGGCTCACCGCCGGCAGCGATACCGATCAGCACCGTCACGTGGTCCAGCAGGCCTGCGAGGGACGGGGTCACGTGGATGAAATCACTCACTACCCCTAATGTGTCCTGACTTAGCAGAATGTTGATGCTTTACAATAATGCCGAGAATTAGCAAGGTGCCCTTCAAGACTCAAGAAAACAAACAGCTATGGCCTGACGTGCCTGCTAATGGTTGCCCGACTTGCAGCTCGGTCACCGTGACGAGCAGTTCACCAATATCTACGGTACCAGACCGTGAAGGGCCAGTGAGGCCAGTTGGGAAACAACCCTTGTAACAAGGGAGGTTTCTCGAACAGTTGACACCCCCTCGAACAGTTCAGACAAAATACCGCGCTTGACTCGACAGTCATCTTCAAAGAACCCGCTTGTCCAAACACTGTTACATAGTAGTCTGAAAGCTTGGACGGTTTTTCAGTCTGGCATAGAGGTCTAAGTTTGCCTGAGCTTATAAGCTTGCGTGCTTCTACTCAAGCAAATGGAAGTCAACGAGCAAATAAGGCGCGGAGACGGCTGACACTATGACAAAGTCATTTGGTTCCATGTAAATAAAACAGGGAGGAAAGTGAAAAACGTTTGTAGTTCAAAGAAGTCGGTTTAACTTACCCTGAGTGAACTCCTTAGTTCCATCCAGCGGATCCACCCACACAACAATCTGAAACGAGCAAACATGCCACAAGAATGAGAATGAACCGTAGACACCCATAATTCATAAAAACACAAAATTCAAATGGTTCACGCAATAGCAAACAAGAAAAAACATCGCAGCGACCGGGGACAACCCATCAATCTCTGAATGCATGTAAATGCTGGATTGCATGCTGGATTTCCATCAGCGGTACTTCAGTGATACGGCAGTAATTCATATTTTCCGACAATGTGAGCCACCTCTGAACTGCAATGTTGGCCAAATGGCATTGTGCTTCCTCATAAGCCAGTCTTTCAGTCCCGATATGAGTCGCATTAAGCTCACCAACGCCCACATCCCCTCCCCATCAGTCACGCATGAACCCTCCGCCACCCACCTGGTCCTCCGTGATGCCGGTCAGGCCCTCGGGACACTGGAGCGTCTCCGCGCGCGGGTCAGCGCCGGACTCGACGATCCAGTCGTCGGGCACCGGTCGGTCGTCCGGCTCCTCCTCTCCGATGATGGTGAGCCGGGGAAACTGGCGCGCCAGGTTGGCCACGATACAGCGCTGCGCCGACCGGTCCGCCTCCGTCTGCAGGTCGTTAATGCCCTGAAGCAGCGAGAGAGGGTCAGTGAGGGTGCGCAATACGAATGGGACATAGCACCGACACCAAGCGCCACTTAGAAGGCATGTACCCTCAGGCTTAGAGATGAAAATCATATGCACTACTCAGTTCTCATCTTGAAGCGGAAAATGTATTTTCTCTTTTTTCTCTTTCTTATGGCGAGCATACACTAAATTTAGGGTAGCGCATTTTACTTACTACTCAGTACGACGCGGGCAAGTTTACACTTATCGGCTGGTCGCTGGATGTAGCGGTTCACATACGATTGACTAAATTGACTGACGCCGTGGTAGGGCCTATCGAACATGCACGTCGCGCGTACCGTTTTCTGTACGATGCCCAGATCTCCGGCTCGGAGGATGCCTCTGATGATCTCGGCAGCCCGGTCGGCAATCCGTACAGAGGCGCCCATCACCCGCTGGACGGCCGGCACAGACGTCATCTCCGAACTGCCGAGGAGGGTAGGGATATGTCAGTTGTAGGTAAGAGCTACGGAACAGACGTCATCTCCGAACTGTCGAGAAAGGGGGATGTCACTTGTCAGGTATGCGTAAGTAAGGCCTTGGGTAAGGCCACCATGAAACAGACACTTGCTCCGACCTGCCAAGGGGACAGCACAGCTCCCAGAAATAAGGTTCGTAATATATGGCGTTATGGATGGCGTTACAAGGATAGCAAGTAAGCGAAAATTTACCGATAGAACTAATAGTAACAGCCGTTAGCATTGTTCTGTAAGTGCAGTTATAATTTATCTGGGTGCTGTATTAATATGAGAGTGACATGACTTTCATGAAGGTACAAGTCTCGCGGGTTTTAGCGGTAGATTTTGCACCTAGAAAATTTAGTGTACTTCAGGCTATATCTTCGTCGTCGCTATATCTTTAAGTGTTGAAGATGCGATCGACTTGTTGGGTAACAAGCCGGCCATGATCGTGTAAAATGGCTTCATCGTAGATCGATTAGTTTCAGAGATATAATCGGAAATGTAGAAGTGCAAAACCTACCGCGACCCGTACGCGCCAGTATTTCGTCACTATCTCTGACAGCACCAGCTAGACGACGACGAAATACGCATAGGAGCATTCCAGTAACATTGCCGAACCAATGAAGAATTATCCAGCATTCGAATGAACGAAGCTTCACGTAGTTTATGACAGCAATTCACAACCGATAACACATCCTGTTATCGTGTTTGAGGACGTCGCTCTTATCGATAGACGAGCGATTCTGAATCGCTCTAAACTGAACGCAAAATTCCATCGCGTAGAGTAGCGCTTCCTTACCCGGACATTTTCGAGAAACTCAGCCGTCAATGGTCCTACAACCAGCCAATATCACGCACACACACTAACACCGCCTCCGTGCGCCACCACCCACCGCCGCCCGACAGCGACGCGACGATAACACACGGAGTAGGTGAGTGGCGGGGGGACCGGCACACTCGGCCCGCCCGCCGCTCCAGCCGCATGATAACGATGACGGTGCACTAATGTACGGCCGACCGACGCCGGACGCCGGGGCACGAGCGACATCTTCGGGTTGTCGACAGGATGGGAGGGCTGGAGACGGGAGGAGATCAGTGACGGCGACGACTGGCTGGCTGACTGCATAGCCAATCTGCCCCAATAACACTAGTGAATACCATTTAAAAGGCCAAGAGCCGGTGGTTCCAAACTGAGCATGTCCCATATGTTATTGCACAGCACCATGACTCCATGCATGATCAGAATGTGATGCTACGATGTCAAGTAAAAACCTGGCATCATTGTATGCAGCAGAAATACCACTTTCTAATGCTATCAGATGACGTCATGGTCTCATGGATATCAAAAGGGTCATAGATGTTATGTATGTCACCATGTCAGAGCAGAATGAGAGCTCAAATTTGAGCATCAAGCTCCTAGTCAGTCATGCATTATGAGCCTGAGTTCCTGAATTCTGACAGTGGATTGTTTTACTATGAGTAGCACAAGTAGCATACCTCCTCCTTGTTGAACAATTCACCTTAGGCCACTTGTATGTTCTTTCTCTACATTTCTAGAAAAAAAAAATGCAGGGACATGACACGACTGACCTTCCTGGGTGTGACGTTGGACTAGCAGTTAGCACCATAGGAGGCAGAACGGGAAGGGCACCAGGGCACCGTGCCACCCTTTGAGGCATTTTAACATCAGCATTCAGCCCTACCTATAGGCGTTGCATGGAAAGAATGGGACCAAGTCAGCAGTGTCCCCCTTAATTGAAGGTGTTCCGCCACTACTGAATAGCACATCAATTACCAGGACCTACCATGAAGCATCATTCACCATTATGGTCTGTGGGAATTGTGACAAAGAACCTATATAGAGACACAAATCATGGAATGGTATTACCTACAAATTTAAAGGGACCCTCCCACCTTCAAAAAAGTTAATGAATTGGCATGAAAGTGATGTCCCTTGGTTCAGAAAGAGCGAAAACGAATATCTACCAAATTTCACCGAAAAATATTCACTGGTTTTCAAGATATTAGGCTTTTACTTTTGTTTACTTTTTGGGATCTTTCCTGTTACTAGCGACTTTATTTGGAAGCAATAATTTGGCAGCCTTAAAGTGCGGCAGACGTTGCGCGCAAAGCAGCGTATACCACCACGTGTTAACGATGGTTTTAGTCTTAGATTTAAAAATCGTTAGATCTCCGCTGACGTCACAAATTCTAAGGGGGCATTCCAATGCATTAGCCCCTTAGAATCCGAAAACTGCAAGTTTGAAATTCCATATCTTCGAATTAAAGCATTTTTCGATGTTGTGAGTGCCCAAACCGGTATTTGCAGGCCATGGCCATCAATTTGGCTATCTCAACTCAAAACTAATGTTAAGGTGGGAGTGTCCCTTTAAATAAAAAACTTGCGAGTTAAATGAAAGAAAATTTTAGCAGCTTTGATCAAAACTTTAAAGACATGTTGTAGGCTAGGTCATGTTGTAGTTGACTTTGCTTCTGGTGGGAAGACTGAAGAGCCCTAAATTTGAAGTTCAAGTTATTATTATTCGCTTCAAGATCATCTCAAAGTTAAAGACGGAAATGACACAGCGGCAAAAATGAAAACCCTCGAAAAGAAACTGTTGAAATGAACATGCATTTCAGAAAAAAAACATAAAGGCTCACCTTTATCGTTATTCTATTTCAATTTGCAAATTCTCCACCTACCACCTAAATTTGAAATGCTTGAGCTGAACGGATATCATGAGAAAGCAAGTCAAAGTGAGAAAGAAAGAGCCTGAGCAACGCACATCAGTCTGGGGCATATATTAAGGTGTTCAGCGACTATGACAGCAGGTGACTGTCCACGTATGCAGCAAATCAAGTGCAGCGTTTCTAAGCGTTTCTGTCAAATATCTTCAGCATCGTCCAAATTGAATAATATTTTTCGGAGCAGCTGCGGTACATCCGTCGAGGTAATGAGCTTCCAAATTTGCTTCCATATTTCCCTATAACTCCCAAATAAAAACATTTTGACCACATCCCCCCCCCTCAGTAACCTTGCCTCCACTGACGGATTTAAAAAAAAAAATTAGTATCGTTGCGTAGCGTAATAATCCTAGTTAAAATGGGGGGAGGGGGTAATCACTCACGCATGGGCTTATAATGTCCTCAGTGGTCAAATTAACGTTTAATTCAGCTGTTATTGCCACAAATTGCGAGCAAGCCCTATTTTTAGGCCACCGCTGTCCCGAGGTCAACGCTTACTGGTCGACCAACAGATAAACTCGTCGTTTGAGGTCAATACTTTCGGACAATTTAAAGGACACAATGTATTTACAAGTTACAACTCACACCGATTGTGGTTCAACAATAACAAACCTCCCCTACCGTGCACCCTGACCCCGTAAGGCCGTAACTGCGTCTTAGTACGGTATATAATATTGTGAGCTGGAATATGAGCCAATGGCCTGCTCAATACGCCGTAACATATCACCGACAATCTGCATTTGAACGCTGCAAGCCCGGTGGGTAGCCCGCCGGTCTCGGCAACCGACAGCCTCGTGCGGTACCTGTGGTGCGGAACAATGCATCGCCCGTCCAAACCCACCGTAAGCGTAACTCACGCTGAATAGTTCGCACACGAATTGCGATGCATCGGTGTCTTCATATTTTATCCATTCGCGTATCACAATGCACCACAGCAACCGATGCTATTGCGAAGTAAAATGCATAAAACCGTGCGAGTCTAATCGGAGACACAACCGACATATGCAATTGTGAAGGAAGGCAACACAACTATCTGCCAGATTTGGTGATACGCAGATACGCCAAAATATGGTGCAAGACAGCACCATAGCATTCCAAGTTCGAGCATATCGCTGAGAAGCAGCGGTTTGTAAGGACTATGGGGTCCCAAAACTGTAGTGCCCCTGTGAGCAGCCATTAACACAGACACAAACACAAAGCACGCATTAAATACTTAAGTATCTCTCCCACTTTTCCCTAGTGCATACACAACTGCTCCAAACCCATTCGAAGCCATAAACTACCTTGGAAGTTGGAAACCCGAGCTAAGACGGTCGCGGTATCACTGGACGAGCCGCGCAGAGGCAGTATCACGAGTATCATCGCACGAGGAGCAGCAGCGCTGCTGAGCGTGATACCACCGGCAGAGCTGCCGTGATACCACCGGCAGAGCTCCCCAGGACAGAGTGCGACATCAACAACAACCGTGACTTTGGATAATGCCCTGACACAGCGGCCATAACATACACAAACACAACAAATGCCCGGCTTTGACGCCCTGAGTGTTCCTCTAGCGTTCCATTCAGGGCAGTGCACCCTAACTTCTCCCGGTTATAGCCTCTTGGTGGCCTACAGCCTGGCAAATACTCTCGTCACGGGTAGAACAGTGTTACGTCTTCGGACGGACGTCAGTCGTAAAAGACGTGAAGCACATTACTGAGCTGACGTCACGGGTGTTGACGTCACACGTCATAGAACAGACTGGCCAGCGGGTAGCGTATCACGAACGCCAAACAGCTGCACATCACCTGCGGGCAAAACAAACAGACTTATGCAGGATATTGATTTATGATACATGCTCGATAGCCGTGTACAGAACAGCGTTATGATAGAGGACTGCCGATATGCCGTAGGTAGCATCCTGTTGAACATGGAAGCTGCTTTATAACATCATTAAAAATGAACAGCACACATTCCATGAACGACCCTGATTGCGTCAAGTTGGCAATGTTACAGTCAGAACCTCACGTTCTCCAACAACCTGTCTCATCCCATTCACATCAACTGAAAGCCTTCACCATTCTAATGACACACAGCGGCTCGACCTGACGGCAATCTCTCCCCGGCACGCACCTGTATTGCCAGCAGCGCCTGTGTGACGCGCCGCTCGTGCAGCGGCCCGGCCAGCTTCAGCAGCAGGTTGATGATGGTCAGGTTGTTGCAGGTGGTCATGCCGCCGCTCTCCGTCAGGTGGACCACGCCCACGGCGTGGCCCAGCCGCAGGGCCAGCCGGCCCGGCCAGCGCAGCGAGGACATCCGGAACGTGGAGGTGGACATGTGCAGACGGTCCGTCTTGCGGTCGTACCTGGGGGAGGGGAGGGCGAGAGGTGTCACTTGTCAGGGGAGTGGGAAAAATGACGCTGTAAACCCGATGTAACTAGAGAGTGATCGCAATGAAATTTTCACACCTTGATGACGTTTTGTGAGCTGGATATAAGACAAACTAATTAATATGAGACAGCTTCTCCAGGGCTGCCTATATTATCACATAGCAGACTGTGACACACTTCGGGGAGAAGTTCTTTGCAACACTGCAACCGTGCACGAAGTGGAATGAACGAGCACCCGCCTTCACTAACCTGGGCAGCCGGTGACGCGGACACGGCACGAAGTGGAACAGCTGCGGCACAGAGTACACAAAGTTGGCGATCTGCGGCAGGAAGAACAACAGCATCGTCTTGCTGAAGTGGCCCAGGATGCCTATGACGGCGAACGTCATGCCGGCGAAGTAGCAGTAGGTGTCGCCGACGAACGCAGCCGACGGGTACCTGCCGGGGAGAAACGAAACCGACGTCTTCTCTGGGCATTCACACCATCTGACTGAGCGGCAGCAATATCCGATGACACAAATGTATGGCATAGTAAAGCAGTAAAGCAAATTGAAACTTTTCAACGATGATAACATTGAATGCACCTTCACCACCAGTATATATGTGGTAGAGTAGTCCTATCTCCCTCACCAGTTGTGATAGAGCAGCGCCAGGCTGACACCAATAAACGGCAGCAGCAGGTACAGTGAGAACAGGTGCGTGTCGCGCAGCGGTCCGCCCAGCTCGGCCACGTTGTGTGCCAGCAGCGAGGCGGCTATCACCACCGACTGGCCCACCTCCAGACCGTTCACCCCGGCCAGGATGTTGATGGCGTTCGTACAGAACACGGCCAGCATGCCCATGTACACGTAGTACAGCGGACCTGACGGCGGGACCAGAGACAGGACGTCACTCACGGCAAACGGCGAAATGGTGGACGTGTGGTCCGGGGACAAACAGTTACCGATAGTTTGGGTAGTGTTGCGACAAAAACTGAGAATGACAACTTGCAATTATGTGGCAGTAAAGACCGATTGTCTATATTTGTACGAAATAATCAACAATTGGTGTTGGAACACTGTATGTACTGTGAGAAACGGCGGAGGACTGCATGTTAGGAGTAGTAGTCGGGAACAGCGCCCTCTAGTCTGGCTTACAGTCCATTGCCACCAGACATCGCCCCTGAACTGTAAAGCCCCGGAACTCCTCCATAGTCCTGCAGCAGTAGTCGGTGATCGGTTTCAGCTTTCGGGAAACTAGGCAGCAGCAGCAGAAGCAATAGCGAATGTAGTGGTCGACGACCAGTGCATGAGACGACCAGTAGCTAAGTCTCAACATCCCATTCCCGCCTCGCCTTCTTCCATTTAACATGACACTGACACCCCTCCAGTGTCATTCACACCGTAACCCCATCCCGTCTCACCCAGATTCAGGCTGTATCCGACCAGGAAGCGCAGCGGCTTGGGCACGATGATGGTGGTGCCGTTGTAGGTGACGAAGTACACCATCAGCAGCGGCAGTGAGGCCACAGTGGGCAGCAGCAGCTTGTGGCGCCACTTGAGCTCCAGCACGTCATCGGCGAAGCCGAGCAGCAGCATACAGCAGATGGAGAGCAGCGCCGCCAGCAGCTCCACGAACTGTGCGCGTGAGGGGCGAGCAACACAAAAATGACGGTAAATGGGATTATAAAAGTGAAGAAATGTCCTAAAACGTTGTCATTCTCAACTTCATGGTGAGTCTACAAATGCCAAGAATGATGGGCATAAGAATGTATAATTCTAGTGCTGTGTTCTGTAGCATTCTGATATCTGGGTATGTCTATAAAATGCAGGTGAAGAGGACGGATAATCTCACGGCACTCAAAAGCTAATATTAATGAGCATGACTAATATTGGCTGTAGAAAGTATGTTTGAAACACAAATAAGCTTCTAAGAGATAAACCTGAGGTGCAATTTATAATAACAAATTATCACATAACTCAGGAAAATATGCTAAGATAATGACATGTAAGAAGGTAGGCACTAAAAACAGTTGACTGAAGAGATGGACACATGAAATTGCTGAGATTTCAATTAGCATTCAGAGTGTCCACAGGTCAATGGTCATTGCACTGGCCTCTAACAGACAAGGACAATTTACAGGCATGGACCATGCACAATGATTACATGCAGAACACAATACATCCTAATAATTATTAAAAAATCACAAAACACTTTCACACATTCTCTGATCGAAATGGTTAACTTAAACCCACTATGGATAAGAAGAGGTAAATGGTAAACATACTGCATTGAAGAAAGAACAAGAAATACAGAAATAACATTGTCAACTCTGAGTGTAGCAATATGGAATGTCATGTGCATTAAAAGTTGTGATTCATGCATAGCGGCAACAGAAAATCAGGCAGATGAGCTGGTTACACCCTTACACAATTAGTACAGCTGAAGTTATAAATTCTACTGCTCAGCTACATCCCATTCAGCTGTTATGTTATTTCACTCCCTGAATCATGATGCTGGCTCAAGTTCTGAAACAGCTGAAGCAGATAAACATCAACACAAATAAACATCACATAATCTCAGGCAACACCCAGTTATCATGCAAAAGGTATGCACAGAACTTACTGCACCAGAACTAGCAGCAAGAACATAGGGGCTACAACCACCACCGCTAGCAGAAGTATTATTCTCCTGCAGGACAGAGCAGGTTAGCAGGTTAGCTGACATGGAAGTGATTAATGCATGTGCAAAAATTATATGAACATTTGAGTTGTGCCATAATATGAACTCACTACTAGCAATTACTGAACAGAAAATGTATATTAGAGAAAGACCAATCAAATGAAATTCAATAGTAGGTAAAACTGATAACTGAACAGTGAACACCACGATATCTATTGGTTAAATAAGATAGATAACTATCTAAATGACACATAATGTATTCATACCTTTTCATGGGGAAACCCCTCTTGATTGAAGACAATATATGTTCCAAATGGGACTGGGATGAATATGAAGACAACAATCAGGTAGATGCAGCCACAAACAATTCCCATTGCTTCAGGACTGCAAAGAGACACATCAGTGTTCTAAAATTGGATAATGGTTGGGTGTGCCGATGAAGAAAAAATCCTAGGATGAGAAAAAAGAAAGTAAATAGCTGAAGTATTTTTGCAAAATGGTGCAATGCCAATTTTTATGCCAACTGATAAACCAGGATTTCATGTCAGGATCTTGACAGGGTGTGGAGCAAAAGGATGTGGGTGCATCAACTGTCAAGTGACATGTGAACTGACTGTTGGGAATACATGAAACGCTTTTCAGAGATAAAGTGAAGTCGGTCATTCATATTTTAGAAATGAAAGTATTTTCCCCATTAGGTGTGATTTGCCACCAAAAAGTCTGAAAAATGGAACACTGAGACACATTTTTATCAACAAATAGCATATAACAAGCAGCAATGACCAATGATCATCAGAATTTGTAGGAACAGTCTGAGCAGCTAATATCATGTCTTGTTAACTCCCTGAGGTGTATGCTACTGAATGAATGATTATTGTTTAAGTGCATCAAAACAATGCATCATTTATCTATTGATGATGGGGAGAAGGATGGTTGGGTGGGACTTCTTAAAATAAGTTCAATAATTCCTGTAGCAAAAAGCATAAAAAATGTAGACACAGCAATTTTTCATCAGCATAGCACAATGCACATTCAATAATAATGTAAGCGAACCTTATTCACACAAGAATTGGTTAGGTACCTACTAAATAACATCCTCAAATAATTAACTGCCTAAAATACATTTCAGTTTCAAGCAAACTGAATCAAAATGCAGATTTAGAAATGCTTAACACACCAGTCCACAATACAACACTTACATTTTCTTAGACTCCTTCTTGCTCATGTCTATCCCACAGAGATTTGCTTTGATAAAAAGATGACCCATCTTCGGCACAGCTCGAATGGTCGCAATGAATCCACAAAACGAAAGCATCAAGTTTATCAGAAGTTGAATCGTCCAATCCATCTTGAGTTTATGCTGGAGCAGTCTGAAACAATCATAAAAAGATGTTTCAGGTAAGTAGGTAATTCAAAAGAAACACCAACCTCAACCTAAGCGTTCTGTGACAAGTTCAGCAGCATTGAGTTCAAGTCAAAGTTTGCTTTCAAAGGTCTTCAAGGTCAAGGATTCAGACAAAAGGAAAAGTATCATTTAATTGCAAAGGATAAATTTATGATGGTTCAAAAATAAAATCAAAATGTTTCACCATCAATTCGCCAACACGAAAAAAATTTGAATTGGAATTGAAATGACTAGACTTGAACTGGGACCAGTTTGAGTTACACTACATGGTTTAAATTTTTGGGTTTACAACAGTCTCCTGGGAATTAAATGGAGCGGTTTCAAATAAGACTATCCGAAATTAAGTTTCTACAACTTCTTACAACTTCAGCGACAAATCATAGGTAATTAATAAAAACTTACATATAAATTCGCACACGCACGACGTGAATATTCGAAATCGTAAAAGCTGCGCAGTGTTTGCATTCATATAATGCTACCAAATATGGTACCAAATTCTATAGATAATAAAGCTTTTATGTATACGTGCATCAAAAGTTGCATTTTTATTTATTGTGATACTAGTAACAATAGGACTTACTCGGTGTGCCACATAAGTGAGAAGTGACCTTAATTTTCGTCTGGTCGTTTTCTAAATGCTCTTTACTCTCTATGTTTTCTCTCCTAAAAGACCATCAGGAATGACCCTGTCCCGCAGCTATGAGTTGGTAGAGTTTAACTTCCGGTTGTAAGAGCCCGGGTTCGAGTCTCGAGACGCTCCGGCGCTCGGTATTTGAAACTCCTGACGCAGGGCCTCGGCTAAGGAATTTTGACTGGTGAGCCACTTGGGCAGCGACATGGACTGACCTTCGTAGCCATAGCACCATTTTCGATTTCTCGCCAGATTTTGGCCATTTTATTCTGCCAAAAACGTCAGGATGGCATTAAAAATGTTAAAAAACGGGGCTCGACCCCCCCCCCGACTCTTCAGAGATAGAAGAGAGAGTAGGGACCCACAACCCTCTCAGTGGTGATACTCCGGCGGTGCACATAAAATCGCACAAGTATGCACACAATATTGACGCAGATTATAAAACTTTGGACGATAACTTACGGCCGGTCGGAAGTTAAAAATCAGCGAGCCCTGAATGCATCGCTCGCCGACTAGTCGGAGATTCGGAAATCGGAAGCGGTCGGACGGGATCGGCGTAAGGCGTTGTCGGGTGGATCGGGAGGAATTGTGAACAGCACTTTATATATAAAGTGGGTTGTAGCAGGAACCCCAAAAGGGGGTTGTAGCAGCAACTCCAACATCTCTGAAAATGATCATTAAGCCTATTGGTGTCACATGGAAAAGAATTCACTCAAATGCCCAAGCGCACTGCGCAAACCCTAATATTTTCTTTAAAAAAAAACTAAGTTATGTACGCTTCTGTTGAACAGTGTCCCAATCTTCAGATTTCTCTTGGGTGTCTGAGTGGAAAATTCTAGCCACCCAAAATGTGAGAGTGGAAAATTATCCATTCTTATTCTTGAGTGTCATCTTCAGCCCAAATGAGAAATTTTTGGAACGCTGACTGTGAACGGTTCGAAATTCGTCCAACTGGTCAGAACTCAGATGTGCGACTGCAAGCATCATAACGTTCGTGAAGACGTAATATCGCTTGCAGACTTCAATCGGCTGGAAGTTGCCGACACTACCCTAGTTTGACTCTGGCTTATATCGTGTCTATCGGCGAGCGGTCTGAGATCGCTCGCAGGCTTATCCCCGACCGTCTGAACTGGTCTGTTCTTTATTCGTAGTTTTTCTTGTAACCGACTGGTCTGCGGCAGATGCTTAAGTGACTGTAACCACTCGATCGATCGGAAAGCTTGCAAGAACTCTCGCAGACCTCGATCGGCTGGAAGCCGCCGACACTATCTGTAATTGACATAGGCAAACGTCTTTCACGATTATTGCATAAAATTTAAATCCTCGGTGACACTTAAACGGATTGGACCAACGGACGAGAAACGGACGAGAACTGTCAGCGTCCGGTGATGTCCGTTTGTTTCCGTTGGACGTCCGTTTGTCATCCGTTAATATCCGTTCCATGTCCGGTGGTGTCCGGCTGAGCACACCGGACACCACCGGACATGGAACAGATATTAACGGATGAGAAACGGACGTCCAACGGAAACGAACGGACATCCCCCGGACATCACCGGACGCCGTCCGTTTCTCGTCCATTGGTCCAATCCGGTGAAGTGGTGACCGAGGGTTAACTTACGGCTGTCTCAAGAAACCGGGAATGGTGATGGTATTAGGCGGGCAACGACGATCAAGTTCTTACTTTTAATAAATGCAACAATGTAGTAGGGCCTCTGTCTCTGTCTGTATCACAATGTTACCTACGTCGTGATGTAAAATGTGAAAACTTCGATTTTTTCGGAAAATTACTGGTGGGCCAAATCTTTGAGGCTGGTGGGCCATTTCTGGTCACTGGTGGGCCATTTGGCCCACCAGTTAACATGTTAGCCGAGGCCCTGTCCTGACGGGGATGGTCTGCGGTTGGTGGGAGCAGCCGCAGCCAGTTGAAGTCAGTTGAGTGGGGCAGGCCGTGTCCGGCTTTGAAGGGCACGTTAAACTTGGCATCTATATTCTCCCGATACCCGGAATTGTGCGATCGCACGGGGGGTCGGGGTTCTACGCAACAGCCAACAAGCCTCTGCTTAGCGTGGGCTCCGGCTCTGTCAATCCGTCCATTCAAACATTCGAGCTAAATTTATTAAAAAAACTGTGACCTCATGGAGGGGTGAAGGTCAAGTCTAACTTGACCGTCACCCCTCCATGAAGGGTCAAATGTCGGGGCACCGCATAAGTGGCCTTTATTTTCTTCTGAACGTTCTCTAAGTGGTCCCTTTGTGTTCTTCGCCTAAAGCAACATCGGGGATTACTCTCACCTGTGACCTGTCACCTTTCACTCGACCTTGACCTCCTAATCGGAGTTCAAGGGTCGGGTAGGTACGACGACAGGCCCACACATGGCGTAGGAGAGTTTCAGCAGAGTGGCGGGTCGCAGCGTCACACCCGTCGTCGGACAGTTGGTGGTCTCGCCCGCCTCTCGGTCAAACGGCTCAAAATTACCAACTTCTCTCCTCCTCTCTCCTCTTCTTCTCTCTCTCTCTCTCTCTCCTTCTCTCTCTCTTCTCTCTCTCTCTCTCCTCTCCTCTCTCTCTCCCTCTCTCTCTCTCCCTCTCTCTCTCCCTCTCTCTCTCTTCTTCAGTGGCCCGAGCCGTTTGTTTATGTGTTTTGTAAGCTTGCAATTGAATAGTGAGTTCAAGTAGGTAACGAGTGTTAATGAGTCAGGAGTTTTTCCGCTCGTACGTTCACTCACCGCACGTGAGCCGACTTCCGAGGAGTTGCCCACGACCAATGATGAATGATGACCGTTCAGCCCGCGCAACAAAAGGTTGGGTATCGAAGAGAAGGATAGGAGCGTCCTGAAGACATACCTACATATAATAGGATAGATCGGAGGTGAGTCGGCCGGGCGGCAGCTCGGGTGATCTGCACTCTCCAGGGCACTATAGGTTGTTGCCAGTAGCGGCGGGACACCTTCAATTAAGGGGGGGAGACACTGACGACTTTTGGTCCCATTCTTTCCATGCAGCGCCCATAGGGCTAATGTTAAAATGCCAAAATCAAGGGGGCACGGTGCCCCGGTGCCCCCTACCCCACCCCGTTCCGCCGCCTATGGTTGTTTGCGGTGGGACTGGGAGCGATCAGCGAGCCGCAGTCCATCGTGAGCGCCTGCAACTTTGCAGAGTGTGCAATGCTGCAGGTGCGTGGCGCCTGCGCAGAGGCGTTAGCACCAGTGAGCCTTGCATTGTGACCGAGCGAACCAGCGTTTTGCTTTTGAACTCTACAACAATATAGCTACTTCCGGTACAGCGGTCAGCGAGGACCACAAAATATTCCAGCTAAATAATGCGTGCAGTTATCACAGCGCAATGAAATCCGATCCCTTCAAGCTTCAGTTTTCCGAGCTCGTACCCAGCTCCGCCAATAAGCTTCATTTGCCTGTTTGTTGTGTTGGGGTTAACTACCAGGCTCAATTAGTCCCCTGTAACGGACGATTTTTTTATATGTCCTGTGCATCTGCTTTGTTTGTTTTTCCGCCGCCTGGCCGGTCCGTCGGCGGGCGGCGGAAATGACGCCTGCCGCTCCTCACGGCGGGCACCGATGGGTCAGGTAAAACCGACCGGCCAGGGTGCGACGTCTTCTCATAAACAGTGACGGGCCTTTCCGAGCGAGCAGCGGGCGCCGAGGACTGACGGGGAGGGCGGGGAGGGGCCACAGGACCGCCCCGGCGCGGCGCTGGAGCGGCAGGACCGCGGATGGCCGCCCGGCCAGTCTGAGAGCGCGGCCGAGCGGGGCTGGACGGTGGTGACGATGGTGCGACGGGTGGTGACGATGGTGCGACGGGTGGTGCCGGTGGTGGTGCTGGTGGCAGCGCTCCTGTGCGGCGAGTCTGGAGCAGACGAGCCGTCTCTGCGTCCCCGGGAGGTGGTGGCCCTGCAGCAGACTCAGTTCGGCCTCCAGATGTACTCGGTGAGGCGCGAACCGCTCACAACGTGGTTATAAACCATTCACACTACTTAGTCAGCCGGTTTTATAGATACAAAATGGGATACCCTTTTGATGAGTTTTGTCAGTCAACAATGTTACCAATAGGCATTACGTATGCAGTGGTGTGGTTGTAAGCAAAATTGTTTAGCGTAGGTTTTCTAAGCTGCTCAATACCTAGGCTAGTTATAACGCAGGTGGCAATGGATATGTACTCCGAAGGTTTCGGAGTATCCATTGCCATTTGCCACCAGTTTCGGACCGAAACTTACTGACATCGCACTTACTTGAAACTGTATTACCAGCATTGACTGGCAATGTCACAGTCACAAATAATGAGGCGGTCACACATGATGAGGCGGTGGTACTTGCTGTTCTAAAAAGTCGAGTCGAATCATCCGGTAAGAAATTATTTTACGCGACTGCAGAACGACGAAAGACACTAGAAAAGTGAGACACTATAGGCAGGCATTTGTACTTACGTAACTGCACTTCCGTTTCGATGCTTGTTTCTCGATCTTCGTGTTATATTTTGAATGTTTTTCTTATTTTTTTACGTCCTTACTATTGTTATTGACTGTATATTGTCATGGGCATTCAACAACTGTTCATTTTGCATTTTAAATGGTTCATCGTTACGACCTCTCCATACCGGATATCCATAAACAGTATTTTGCTGAGCATTATAACGCATTCCCTTCCCTGATTAGTGACTAGATCACTACGCATGTTTGAAAGGTGCGCTCTTCCGACATACATCTCCGAAAGTTCCGCGGTGACGCACCATTTGCCGGCTGTACCGATTTTCCTGGGTCGGAACACTTTGTCGATGATTCTGTGATTCCCGAGCTGTCCTTTAGGCCCTCGCGGGCGCTCTGTAAACAATCGCTTCGGGGACGGCCAGGGCGTGGGTCATCGATATCCGGCCCCGGTGGATCTTCCGAGAAAAAAAAGAGAGCTAGAAATGTATCATGGTCGGTCCTTCCCGGAAAGACCAGCTTTCGTGGGCAATCCATAATCGGTGTTGGCGGATCTTCCAAACCAATGTTTTGCTTTTTCCCGTGCACTTCGGCCTCGAGTGAAGTATTCGCTGGTAGTTGTTACTGGTAGAGCAATACGAGCTTACGTCAAGCTGAATGTGAATTGTGATTTAGATTTAGGGTTTTGTCCTGGATAATAAACGAGAATAAACGAGATGAAAAATTGAATAGATATATCCTCCGAGTCGTGTAAGCAACGGCATGTTTGAGCATCGTTAGTAATGTTATTGTGATGAAAAATGACCTGGTAATTGCTCATGATATAATGTGATTAAATTGAAATAAAAAAGACCATTTTTTAAATCATTAGATCAAAAAATCGAAAATGATTTTTTTTGTCTGATTTCAATTCAACTTAATCATATTAGCATGAGCATGACGTCATTTTTTTTCTGATGTTCTACCAAATCGGCATGACATCCTTTGTGCATATTCACGAATGATATGGTTTACTGTTAAGTATTTAGATCGCTCCCAAACATCGAGACCAAAAAGTTTGAAATTTTATAGCATTCAATGTTGAGTTAGGTAATAGAAGATTAGTAAGATACAATAATTAATTGATTAGCCTATCTAGATCGAACATTTATTCCTCGCTAGGCACCATGTTAACAAAAAGCACAAAATGAATACATAAATCGGCAGAAAACCAAAAGCCCTATGACGATGGGCCTATGACGAAGCAATGATCGATGGGGGGCACGAGGGCAGTGCCATAAATGATCTGTTGCTAGGACTGATTGACCGGAATTAGCTACCCTTTTCTGCGCTTTCGATACGGCACTTAGGTCACATCCCGGATTCATATTAAAAATCATATTCAACCGTCTGAAAAGAAATATTTCAGATGGTTCTGAAAAGAAATATCCTTAGATGTCCGTCATTTAGTGTTACAATTCAAAAGCCACTGGTAATGAAGAAGACGCAAACGGGGAATGGATTTTGCAAATGATGCAGAAGTCGTGACGCTGACCTTACAGGCGCCCGGTTAATTAATCCCGGTAGCTTTTCAGTCCACTCTTTTTCCTAGCTCTGGGAGCGTGTAGTACTGGTTCTGAGTCCAACTGAGGCTCTCCTTTCAGCTATTTGGCTTTCAAATGTATTTCTTACCAATGATATGAATGGCTATGTTGATATGATGAAAACGTTACTGGAGGCCGAACTCTTGGCTTATAGCTAATATGATCATTGATCAGTGATCACAGCGGAAAGTTGCACAATACGAGCCAACTTGTCCAACGACGATAACTTGTTTAATTGGGAAAATTGTGCGTCTGGTTATCCGTGGTTGTCATTATAACTTTGCTTACCTTCACTTCATTTTGACATATAATTCTTCATATTCTTCAGAAACATTAACGACCTTGCGAATGCCGACTGTAAGCGTGCTACTAGTCCTGTCGCCTAACGTGACCAAGAACCAACTTAGTTGGGAACCTTATTAGTCAAGCGCACCTTAACTCTACCTTGGTGTGTGATATCGGAGTTCCAGCCTGCCGTGCTTCATTGTTTCTGCGTGCAGTTTGATCAATCCACTGTTAGGTTGGGTATGATTATTTGGTAATATAGCCTCACGCGAAAATGTGTCACTATATGGGCAGAATAAGTGTTGTTTTATCAAAAACAAATGTTAACTTATTGGTGTCGAGTTACATTTTCAACGCTTATAGGAAAATGTATTTTATCGTATGCTGTCAAAATTTGAGTTCAACCGATTGCATATCTCTGTGATAAAACCAAGCATGAAAACTTTGCACTTTA